>NW_028188259.1:0-63000 GCF_964204655.1 Triturus cristatus | reverse complement strand
CATATGGCTGGGTTCAATCTGGAACGGCATGGTGAGCAAAAAAACGATGGATTTAGGCCCAGATCTCTGTACTGGGGTGAATGTATGACATTGTTCTGCATTCTGTCCATCAATTGTTGTTTTTGCATTTGTCACCCCAATTGGGAAGGGTATGCCCAGACGTGGGTCCCTTGCTCTCCATGCCACTGGAATCAAGCTATCCTGGCTGAAGAGGGGTGAAACCCCAAAACCGGTCCTAGGATGCTTGCTTCCAGTCCAGTGAGGACCTGGCTTGGCAGTTCGGGCTGACTTTTCCAATGAGGCACAGGGTCAAGACTGATTTGCATATGGCTGGGTTCAAACTGGAACGGCATGGTGAGCAAAAAAACGATGGATTTAGGCCCAGATCTCTGTACTGGGGTGAATGTATGACATCGTTCTGCATTCTGTCCATCAATTGTTGTTTTTGCATTTGTCACCCCGAGTGGGAAGGGTATGCCAAGACGTGGGTCCCTTGCTCTCCATGCCACTGGAATCAAGCTATCCTGGCTGACGAGGGGTGAAACCACGAAACCAGTCCTAGGATGCTTGTTTCCAGTCCAGTGCGGACCTGGCTTGGCAGTTCAGGCTGGACTGTTCCCATGAGGCACAGGGTCAAGACTGATTTGCATATTGCTGGGTTCAAACTGGAACGGCATGGTGAGCAAAAAAACGATGGATTTAGGCCCAGATCTCTGTACTGGGGTGAATGTATGACATTGTTCTGCATTCTGTCCATCAATTGTTGTTTTTGCATTTGTCACCCCGAGTGGGAAGGGCATGCCCAGACGTGGGTCCCTTGCTCTCCATGCCACTGGAATCAAGCTATCCTGGCTGAAGAGGGGTGAAACCCCGAAACCGGTCCTAGGATGCTTGTTTCCAGTCCAGTGAGGACCTGGCTTGGCAGTTCGGGCTGGACTGTTCCCATGAGGCACAGGGTCAAGACTGATTTGCATATGGCTGGGTTCAAACTGGAACGGCATGGTGAGCAAAAAAACGATGGATTTAGGCCCAGATCTCTGTACTGGGGTGAATGTATGACATTGTTCTGCATTCTGTCCATCAATTGTTGTTTTTGCATTTGTCACCCCGAGTGGGAAGGGTATGCCCAGACGTGGGTCCCTTGCTCTCCATGCCACTGGAATCAAGCTATCCTGGCTGAAGAGGGGTGAAACCCCGGAACCGGCCCTAGGATGCTTGTTTCCAGTCCAGTGAGGACCTGGCTTGGCAGTTCGGGCTGGACTGTTCCCATGAGGCACAGGGTCAAGACTGATTTGCATATGGCTGGGTTCAAACTGGAACGGCATGGTGAGCAAAAAAACGATGGATTTAGGCCCAGATCTCTGTACTGGGGTGAATGTATGACATTGTTCTGCATTCTGTCCATCAATTGTTGTTTTTGCATTTGTCACCCCGAGTGGGAAGGGTATGCCCAGACGTGGGTCCCTTGCTCTCCATTCCACTGGAATCAAGCTATCCTGGCTGAAGAGGGGTGAAACCCTGAAACCGGTCCTAGGATGCTTGTTTCCAGTCCAGTGAGGACCTGGCTTGGCAGTTCGGGCTGGACTGTTCCCATGAGGCACAGGGTCAAGACTGATTTGCATATGGCTGGGTTCAAAATGGAACGGCATGGTGAGCAAAAAAACGATGGATTTAGGCCCAGATCTCTGTACAGGGGTGAATGTATGACATTGTTCTGCATTCTGTCCATCAATTGTTGTTTTTGCATTTGTCACCCCGAGTGGGAAGGGTATGCCGAGACATGTGTCCCTTACTCTCCATGCCACTGGAATCAAGCTATCCTGGCTGAAGAGGGGTGAAACCCCGAAACCGGTCCTAGGATGCTTGTTTCCAGTCCAGTGAGGACCTGGCTTGGCAGTTCGGGCTGGACTGTTCCCATGAGGCACAGGGTCAAGACTGATTTGCATATGGCTGGGTTCAAACTGGAACGGCATGGTGAGCAAAAAAACGATGGATTTAGGCCCAGATCTCTGTACTGGGGTGAATGTATGACATTGTTCTGCATTCTGTCCATCAATTGTTGTTTTTGCTTTTGTCACCCCGAGTGGGAAGGGTATGCCCAGATGTGGGTCCCTTGCTCTCCATGCCACTGGAATCAAGCTATCCTGGCTGAAGAGGGGTGAAACCCCGAAACCGGTCCTAGGATGCTTGTTTCCAGTCCAGTGAGGACCTGGCTTGGCAGTTCGGGCTGGACTGTTTCCATGAGGCACAGGGTCAAGACTGATTTGCATATGGCTGGGTTCAAACTGGAACGGCATGGTGAGCAAAAAAACGATGGATTTAGGCCCAGATCTCGGTACTGGGGTGAATGTATGACATTGTTCTGCATTCTGTCCATCGATTGTTGTTTTTGCATTTGTCACCCCGAGTGGGAAGGGTATGCCCAGACGTGGGTCCCTTGCTCTCCATGACACTGGAATCAAGCTATCCTGGCTGAAGAGGGGTGAAACCCCGAAACCGGTCCTAGGATGCTTGTTTCCAGTCCAGTGATGACCTGGCTTGGCAGTTCGGGCTGGACTGTTCCCATGAAGCACAGGGTCAAGACTGATTTGCATATGGCTGGGTTCAAACTGGAACGGCATGGTGAGCAAAAAAACGATGGATTTAGGCCCAGATCTCTGTACTGGGGTGAATGTATGACATTGTTCTGCATTCTGTCCATCAATTGTTGTTTTTGCATTTGTCACCCCAAGTGGGAAGGGTATGCCCAGACGTGGGTCCCTTGCTCTCCATGCCACTGGAATCAAGCTATCCTGGCTGAAGAGGGGTGAAACCCCGAAACCGGTCCTAGGATGCTTGCTTCCAGTCCAGTGAGGACCTGGCTTGGCAGTTCGGGCTGACTTTTCCAATGAGGCACAGGGTCAAGACTGATTTGCATATGGCTGGGTTCAAACTGGAACGGCATGGTGAGCAAAAAAACGATGGATTTAGGCCCAGATCTCTGTACTGGGGTGAATGTATGACATCGTTCTGCATTCTGTCCATCAATTGTTGTTTTTGCATTTGTCACCCCGAGTGGGAAGGGTATGTCCAGACGTGGGTCCCTTGCTCTCCATGCCACTGGAATCAAGCTATCCTGGCTGAAGAGGGGTGAAACCACGAAACCAGTCCTAGGATGCTTGTTTCCAGTCCAGTGAGGACCTTGCTTGGCAGTTCGGGCTGGACTGTTCCCATGAGGCACAGGGTCAAGACTGATTTGCATATTGCTGGGTTCAAACTGGAACGGCATGGTGAGCAAAAAAACGATGGATTTAGGCCCAGATCTCTGTACTGGGGTGAATGTATGACATTGTTCTGCATTCTGTCCATCAATTTTTGTTTTTGCATTTGTCACCCCGAGTGGGAAGGGTACGCCCAGACGTGGGTCCCTTGCTCTCCATGCCACTGGAATCAAGCTATCCTGGCTGAAGAGGGGTGAAACCCCGAAACTGGTCCTAGGATGCTTGTTTCCAGTCCAGTGAGGACCTGGCTTGGCAGTTCGGGCTGGACTGTTCCCATGAGGCACAGGGTCAAGACTGATTTGCATATGGCTGGGTTCAAACTGGAACGGCATGGTGAGCAAAAAAACGATGGATTTAGGCCCAGATCTCTGTACTGGGGTGAATGTATGACATTGTTCTGCATTCTGTCCATCAATTTTTGTTTTTGCATTTGTCACCCCGAGTGGGAAGGGTACGCCCAGACGTGGGTCCCTTGCTCTCCATGCCACTGGAATCAAGCTATCCTGGCTGAAGAGGGGTGAAACCCCGAAACTGGTCCTAGGATGCTTGTTTCCAGTCCAGTGAGGACCTGGCTTGGCAGTTCAGGCTGGACTGTTCCCATGAGGCACAGGGTCAAGACTGATTTGCATATGGCTGGGTTCAAACTGGAACGGCATGGTGAGCAAAAAAACGATGGATTTAGGCCCAGATCTCTGTACTGGGGTGAATGTATGACATTGTTCTGCATTCTGTCCATCAATTGTTGTTTTTGCATTTGTCACCCCGAGTGGGAAGGGCATGCCCAGACGTGGGTCCCTTGCTCTCCATGCCACTGGAATCAAGCTATCCTGGCTGAAGAGGGGTGAAACCCCGAAACCGGTCCTAGGATGCTTGTTTCCAGTCCAGTGAGGACCTGGCTTGGCAGTTCGGACTGGACTGTTCCCATGAGGCACAGGGTCAAGACTGATTTGCATATGGCTGGGTTCAAACAGGAACGGCATGGTGAGCAAAAAAACAATGGATTTAGGCCCAGATCTCTGTACTGGGGTGAATGTATGACATTGTTCTGCATTCTGTCCATCAATTGTTGTTTTTGCATTTGTCTCCCCGAGTGGGAAGGGTATGCCCAGACGTGGGTCCCTTGCTCTCCATGCCACTGGAATCAAGCTATCCTGGCTGAAGAGGGGTGAAACCCCGAAACCGGTCCTAGGATGCTTGTTTCCAGTCCAGTGAGGACCTGGCTTGGCAGTTCGGGCTGGACTGTTCCCATGAGGCACAGGGTCAAGACTGATTTGCATATGGCTGGGTTCAAACTGGAACGGCATGGTGAGCAAAAAAACGATGGATTTAGGCCCAGATCTCTGTACTGGGGTGAATGTATGACATTGTTCTGCATTCTGTCCATCAATTGTTGTTTTTGCATTTGTCACCCCGAGTAGGAAGGGTATGCCCAGACGTGGGTCCCTTGCTCTCCATTCCACTGGAATCAAGCTATCCTGGCTGAAGAGGGGTGAAACCCCGAAACCGGTCCTAGGATGCTTGTTTCCAGTCCAGTGAGGACCTGGCTTGGCAGTTCGGGCTGGACTGTTCCCATGAGGCACAGGGTCAAGACTGATTTGCATATGGCTGGGTTCAAACTGGAACGGCATGGTGAGCAAAAAAACGATGGATTTAGGCCCAGATCTCTGTACTGGGGTGAATGTATGACATTGTTCTGCATTCTGTCCGTCAATTTTTGTTTTTGCATTTGTCACCCCGAGTGGGAAGGGTACGCCCAGACGTGGGTCCCTTGCTCTCCATGCCACTGGAATCAAGCTATCCTGGCTGAAGAGGGGTGAAACCCCGAAACTGGTCCTAGGATGCTTGTTTCCAGTCCAGTGAGGACCTGGCTTGGCAGTTCAGGCTGGACTGTTCCCATGAGGCACAGGGTCAAGACTGATTTGCATATGGCTGGGTTCAAACTGGAACGGCATGGTGAGCAAAAAAACGATGGATTTAGGCCCAGATCTCTGTACTGGGGTGAATGTATGACATTGTTCTGCATTCTGTCCATCAATTGTTGTTTTTGCATTTGTCACCCCGAGTGGGAAGGGCATGCCCAGACGTGGGTCCCTTGCTCTCCATGCCACTGGAATCAAGCTATCCTGGCTGAAGAGGGGTGAAACCCCGAAACCGGTCCTAGGATGCTTGTTTCCAGTCCAGTGAGGACCTGGCTTGGCAGTTCGGGCTGGACTGTTCCCATGAGGCACAGGGTCAAGACTGATTTGCATATGGCTGGGTTCAAACAGGAACGGCATGGTGAGCAAAAAAACAATGGATTTAGGCCCAGATCTCTGTACTGGGGTGAATGTATGACATTGTTCTGCATTCTGTCCATCAATTGTTGTTTTTGCATTTGTCACCCCGAGTGGGAAGGGTATGCCCAGACGTGGGTCCCTTGCTCTCCATGCCACTGGAATCAAGCTATCCTGGCTGAAGAGGGGTGAAACCCCGAAACCGGTCCTAGGATGCTTGTTTCCAGTCCAGTGAGGACCTGGCTTGGCAGTTCGGGCTGGACTGTTCCCATGAGGCACAGGGTCAAGACTGATTTGCATATGGCTGGGTTCAAACTGGAACGTCATGGTGAGCAAAAAAACGATGGATTTAGGCCCAGATCTCTGTACTGGGGTGAATGTATGACATTGTTCTGCATTCTGTCCATCAATTGTTGTTTTTGCATTTGTCACCCCGAGTAGGAAGGGTATGCCCAGACGTGGGTCCCTTGCTCTCCATTCCACTGGAATCAAGCTATCCTGGCTGAAGAGGGGTGAAACCCCGAAACCGGTCCTAGGATGCTTGTTTCCAGTCCAGTGAGGACCTGGCTTGGCAGTTCGGGCTGGACTGTTCCTATTAGGCACAGGGTCAAGACTGATTTGCATATGGCTGGGTTCAAACTGGAACGGCATGGTGAGCAAAAAAACGATGGATTTAGGCCCAGATCTCTGTACTGGGGTGAATGTATGACATCGTTCTGCATTCTGTCCATCAATTGTTGTTTTTGGCATTTGTCACCCCGAGTGGGAAGGGTATGCCCAGACGTGGGTCCCTTGCTCTCCATGCCACTGGAATCAAGCTATCCTGGCTGAAGAGGGGTGAAACCCCGAAACCGGCCCTAGGATGCTTGTTTCCAGTCCAGTGAGGACCTGGCTTGGCAGTTCGGGCTGGACTGTTCCCATGAGGCACAGGGTCAAGACTGATTTGCATATGGCTGGGTTCAAAATGGAACGGCATGGTGAGCAAAAAAACGATGGATTTAGGCCCAGATCTCTGTACTGGGGTGAATGTATGACATTGTTCTGGATTCTGTCCATCAATTGTTGTTTTTGCATTTGTCACCCCGAGTGGGAAGGGTATGCCCAGACGTGGGTCCCTTGCTCTCCATGCCACTGGAATCAAGCTATCCTGGCTGAAGAGGGGTGAAACCCCGAAACCGGTCCTAGGATGCTTGTTTCCAGTCCAGTGAGGACCTGGCTTGGCAGTTCGGGCTGGACTGTTCCCATGAGGCACAGGGTCAAGACTGATTTGCATATGGCTGGGTTCAAACTGGAACGGCATGGTGAGCAATAAAACGATGGATTTAGGCCCAGATCTCTGTACTGGGGTGAATGTATGACATTGTTCTGCATTCTGTCCATCAATTGTTGTTTTTGCATTTGTCACCCCGAGTGGGAAGGGTATGCCCAGACGTGGGTCCCTTGCTCTCCATTCCACTGGAATCAAGCTATCCTGGCTGAAGAGGGGTGAAACCCCGAAACCGGTCCTAGGATGCTTGTTTCCAGTCCAGTGAGGACCTGGCTTGGCAGTTCGGGCTGGACTGTTCCCATGAGGCACAGGGTCAAGACTGATTTGCATATGGCTGGGTTCAAACTGGAACGGCATGGTGAGCAAAAAAACGATGGATTTAGGCCCAGATCTCTGTACTGGGGTGAATGTATGACATCGTTCTGCATTCTGTCCATCAATTGTTGTTTTTGCATTTGTCACCCCGAGTGGGAAGGGAATGCCCAGACGTGGGTCCCTTGCTCTCCATGCCACTGGAATCAAGCTATCCTGGCTGAAGAGGGGTGAAACCACGAAACCAGTCCTAGGATGCTTGTTTCCAGTCCAGTGAGGACCTGGCTTGGCAGTTCGGGCTGGACTGTTCCCATGAGGCACAGGGTCAAGACTGATTTGCATATGGCTGGGTTCAAACTGGAACGGCATGGTGAGCAAAAAAACGATGGATTTAGGCCCAGATCTCTGTACTGGGGTGAATGTATGACATTGTTCTGCATTCTGTCCATCAATTGTTGTTTTTGCATTTGTCACCCCGAGTGGGAAGGGTATGCCCAGACGTGGGTCCCTTGCTCTCCATGCCACTGGAATCAAGCAATCCTGGCTGAAGAGGGGTGAAACCCCGAAACCGGCCCTAGGATGCTTGTTTCCAGTCCAGTGAGGACCTGGCTTGGCAGTTCGGGCTGGACTGTTCCCATGAGGCACAGGGTCAAGACTGATTTGCATATGGCTGGGTTCAAAATGGAACGGCATGGTGAGCAAAAAAACGATGGATTTAGGCCCAGATCTCTGTACTGGGGTGAATGTATGACATTGTTCTGGATTCTGTCCATCAATTGTTGTTTTTGCATTTGTCACCCCGAGTGGGAAGGGTATGCCCAGACGTGGGTCTCTTGCTCTCCATGCCACTGGAATCAAGCTATCCTGGCTGAAGAGGGGTGAAACCCCGAAACCGGTCCTAGGATGCTTGTTTCCAGTCCAGTGAGGACCTGGCTTGGCAGTTCGGGCTGGACTGTTCCTATGAGGCACAGGGTCAAGACTGATTTGCATATGGCTGGGTTCAAACTGGAACGGCATGGTGAGCAATAAAACAATGGATTTAGGCCCAGATCTCTGTACTGGGGTGAATGTATGACATTGTTCTGCATTCTGTCCATCAATTGTTGTTTTTGCATTTGTCACCCCGAGTGGGAAGGGTATGCCCAGACGTGGGTCCCTTGCTCTCCATTCCACTGGAATCAAGCTATCCTGGCTGAAGAGGGGTGAAACCCCGAAACCGGTCCTAGGATGCTTGTTTCCAGTCCAGTGAGGACCTGGCTTGGCAGTTCGGGCTGGACTGTTCCCATGAGGCACAGGGTCAAGACTGATTTGCATATGGCTGGGTTCAAAATGGAACGGCATGGTGAGCAAAAAAACAATGGATTTAGGCCCAGATCTCTGTACAGGGGTGAATGTATGACATTGTTCTGCATTCTGTCCATCAATTGTTGTTTTTGCATTTGTCACCCCGAGTGGGAAGGGTATGCCGAGACATGGGTCCCTTACTCTCCATGCCACTGGAATCAAGCTATGATGGCTGAAGAGGGGTGAAACTCCGAAACCGGCCCTAGGATGCTTGTTTCCAGTCCAGTGAGGACCTGGCTTGGCAGTTCGGGCTGGACTGTTCCCATGAGGCACAGGGTCAAAACTGATTTGCATATGGCTGGGTTCAAACTGGAACGGCATGGTGAGCAAAAAAACAATGGATTTAGGCCCAGATCTCTGCACTGGGGTGAATGTATGACATTGTTCTGCATTCTGTCCATCAATTGTTGTTTTTGCATTTGTCACCCCGAGTGGGAAGGGTATGCCCAGACGTGGGTCCCTTGCTCTCCATGCCACTGGAATCAAGCTATGATGGCTGAAGAGGGGTGAAACTCCGAAACAGGCCCTAGGATGCTTGTTTCCAGTCCAGTGAGGACCTGGCTTGGCAGTTCGGGCTGGACTGTTCCCATGAGGCACAGGGTCAAGACTGATTTGCATATGGCTGGGTTCAAACTGGAACGGCATGGTGAGCAAAAAAACAATGGATTTAGGCCCAGATCTCTGTACTGGGGTGAATGTATGACATTGTTCTGGATTCTGTCCATCAATTGTTGTTTTTGCATTTGTCACCCCGAGTGGGAAGGGTATGCCCAGACGTGGGTCCCTTGCTCTCCATGCCACTGGAATCAAGCTATCCTGGCTGAAGAGGGGTGAAACCCCGA
This sequence comes from Triturus cristatus, assembly GCF_964204655.1. Taxonomy (NCBI): domain Eukaryota; kingdom Metazoa; phylum Chordata; class Amphibia; order Caudata; family Salamandridae; genus Triturus; species Triturus cristatus. The sequence continues at coordinate 53,702 of NW_028188259.1, read as the reverse complement.
AACCGGTCCTAGGATGCTTGTTTCCAGTCCAGTGAGGACCTGGCTTGGCAGTTCGGGCTGGACTGTTCCCATGAGGCACAGGGTCAAGACTGATTTGCATATGGCTGGGTTCAAACTGGAACGGCATGGTGAGCAAAAAAACGATGGATTTAGGCCCAGATCTCTGTACTGGGGTGAATGTATGACATTGTTCTGCATTCTGTCCATCAATTGATGTTTTTGCATTTGTCACCCCGAGTGGGAAGGGTATGCCCAGACGTGGGTCCCTTGCTCTCCATTCCACTGGAATCAAGCTATCCTGGCTGAAGAGGGGTGAAACCCCGAAACCGGTCCTAGGATGCTTGTTTCCAGTCCAGTGAGGACCTGGCTTGGCAGTTTGGGCTGGACTGTTCCCATGAGGCACAGGGTCAAGACTGATTTGCATATGCCTGGTTTCAAAATGGAACGGCATGGTGAGCAAAAAAACGATGGATTTAGGCCCAGATCATTGTACAGGGGTGAATGTATGACATTGTTCTGCATTCTGTCCATCAATTGTTGTTTTTGCATTTGTCACCCCGAGTGGGAAGGGTATGCCGAGGCATGTGTCCCTTACTCTCCATGCCACTGGAATCAAGCTATCCTGGCTGAAGAGGAGTGAAACCCCAAAACCGGTCCTAGGATGCTTGTTTCCAGTCCAGTGAGGACCTGGCTTGACAGTTCGGGCTGGACTGTTCCCATGAGGCACAGGGTCAAGACTGATTTGCATATGGCTGGGTTCAAACTGGAACGGCATGGTGAGCAAAAAAACGATGGATTTAGGCACAGATCTCTGTACTGGGGAGAATGTATGACATTGTTCTGCATTCTGTCCATCAATTGTTGTTTTTGCTTTTGTCACCCCGAGTGGGAAGGGTATGCCCAGATGTGGGTCCCTTGCTCTCCATGCCACTGGAATCAAGCTATCCTGGCTGAAGAGGGGTGAAACCCCGAAACCGGTCCTAGGATGCTTGTTTCCAGTCCAGTGAGGACCTGGCTTGGCAGTTCGGGCTGGACTGTTCCCATGAGGCACAGGGTCAAGACTGATTTGCATATGGCTGGGTTCAAACTGGAACGGCATGGTGAGCAAAAAAACGATGGATTTAGGCCCAGATCTCGGTACTGGGGTGAATGTATGACATTGTTCTGCATTCTGTCCATCGATTGTTGTTTTTGCATTTGTCACCCCGAGTGGGAAGGGTATGCCCAGACGTGGGTCCCTTGCTCTCCATGCCACTGGAATCAAGCTATCCTGGCTGAAGAGGGGTGAAACCCCGAAACCGGTCCTAGGATGCTTGTTTCCAGTCCAGTGAGGACCTGGCTTGGCAGTTCGGGCTGGACTGTTCCCATGAAGCACAGGGTCAAGACTGATTTGCATATGGCTGGGTTCAAACTGGAACGGCATGGTGAGCAAAAAAACGATGGATTTAGGCCCAGATCTCTGTACTGGGGTGAATGTATGACATTGTTCTGCATTCTGTCCATCAATTGTTGTTTTTGCATTTGTCACCCCAAGTGGGAAGGGTATGCCCAGACGTGGGTCCCATGCTCTCCATGCCACTGGAATCAAGCTATCCTGGCTGAAGAGGGGTGAAACCCCGAAACCGGTCCTAGGATGCTTGCTTCCAGTCCAGTGAGGACCTGGCTTGGCAGTTCGGGCTGACTTTTCCAATGAGGCACAGGGTCAAGACTGATTTGCATATGGCTGGGTTCAAACTGGAACGGCATGGTGAGCAAAAAAACGATGGATTTAGGCCCAGATCTCTGTACTGGGGTGAATGTATGACATCGTTCTGCATTCTGTCCATCAATTGTTGTTTTTGCATTTGTCACCCTGAGTGGGAAGGGTATGCCCAGACGTGGGTCCCTTGCTCTCCATGCCACTGGAATCAAGCTATCCTGGCTGAAGAGGGGTGAAACCACGAAACCAGTCCTAGGATGCTTGTTTCCAGTCCAGTGAGGACCTGGCTTGGCAGTTCGGGCTGGACTGTTCCCATGAGGCACAGGGTCAAGACTGATTTGCATATGGCTGGGTTCAAACTGGAACGGCATGGTGAGCAAAAAAACGATGGATTTAGGCCCAGATCTCTGTACTGGGGTGAATGTATGACATCGTTCTGCATTCTGTCCATCAATTGTTGTTTTTGCATTTGTCACCCCGAGTGGGAAGGGTATGCCCAGACGTGGGTCCCTTGCTCTCCATGCCACTGGAATCAAGCTATCCTGGCTGAAGAGGGGTGAAACCACGAAACCAGTCCTAGGATGCTTGTTTCCAGTCCAGTGAGGACCTGGCTTGGCAGTTTGGGCTGGACTGTTCCCGTGAGGCACAGGGTCAAGACTGATTTGCATATGGCTGGGTTCAAACTGGAACGGCATGGTGAGCAAAAAAACGATGGATTTAGGCCCAGATCTCTGTACTGGGGTGAATGTATGACATTGTTCTGCATTCTGTCCATCAATTGTTGTTTTTGCATTTGTCACCCCGAGTGGGAAGGGTATGCCCAGACGTGGGTCCCTTGCTCTCCATGCCACTGGAATCAAGCTATCCTGGCTGAAGAGGGGTGAAACCCCGAAACCGGCCCTAGGATGCTTGTTTCCAGTCCAGTGAGGACCTGGCTTGGCAGTTCGGGCTGGACTGTTCCCATGAGGCACAGGGTCAAGACTGATTTGCATATGGCTGGTTTCAAACTGGAACGGCATGGTGAGCAAAAAAACGATGGATTTAGGCCCAGATCTCTGTACTGGGGTGAATGTATGACATTGTTCTGGATTCTGTCCATCAATTGTTGTTTTTGCATTTGTCACCCCGAGTGGGAAGGGTATGCCCAGACGTGGGTCCCTTGCTCTCCATGCCACTGTAATCAAGCTATCCTGGCTGAAGAGGGGTGAAACCCCGAAACCGGTCCTAGGATGCTTGTTTCCAGTCCAGTGAGGACCTGGCTTGGCAGTTCGGGCAGGAATGTTCCCATGAGGCACAGGGTCAAGACTGATTTGCATATGGCTGGGTTCAAACTGGAACGGTATGGTGAGCAAAAAAACGATGGATTTAGGCCCAGATCTCTGTACTGGGGTGAATGTATGACATTGTTCTGCATTCTGTCCATCAATTGTTGTTTTTGCATTTGTCACCCCGAGTGGGAAGGGTATGCCCAGACGTGGGTCCCTTGCTCTCCATTCCACTGGAATCAAGCTATCCTGGCTGAAGAGGGGTGAAACCCCGAAACCGGTCCTAGGATGCTTGTTTCCAGTCCAGTGAGGACCTGGCTTGGCAGTTCGGGCTGGACTGTTCCCATGAGGCACAGGGTCAAGACTGATTTGCATATGGCTGGGTTCAAAATGGAACGGCATGGTGAGCAAAAAAACGATGGATTTAGGCCCAGATCTCTGTACAGGGGTGAATGTATGACATTGTTCTGCATTCTGTCCATCAATTGTTGTTTTTGCATTTGTCACCCCGAGTGGGAAGGGTATGCCGAGACATGTGTCCCTTACTCTCCATGCCACTGGAATCAAGCTATCCTGGCTAAAGAGGGGTGAAACCCCAAAACCGGTCCTAGGATGCTTGTTTCCAGTCCAGTGAGAACCTGGCTTGGCAGTTCGGGCTGGACTGTTCCCATGAGGCACAGGGTCAAGACTGATTTGCATATGGCTGGGTTCAAACTGGAACGGCATGGTGAGCAAAAAAACGATGGATTTAGGCCCAGATCTCTGTACTGGGGTGAATGTATGACATTGTTCTGCATTCTGTCGATCAATTGTTGTTTTTGCTTTTGTCACCCCGAGTGGGAAGGGTATGCCCAGATGTGGGTCCCTTGCTCTCCATGCCACTGGAATCAAGCTATCCTGGCTGAAGAGGGGTGAAACCCCGAAACCGGTCCTAGGATGCTTGTTTCCAGTCCAGTGAGGACCTGACTTGGCAGTTCGGGCTGGACTGTTCCCATGAGGCACAGGGTCAAGACTGATTTGCATATGGCTGGGTTCAAACTGGAACGGCATGGTGAGCAAAAAAACGATGGATTTAGGCCCAGATCTTGGTACTGGGGTGAATGTATGACATTGTTCTGCATTCTGTCCATCGATTGTTGTTTTTGCATTTGTCACCCCGAGTGGGAAGGGTATGCCCAGACGTGGGTCCCTTGCTCTCCATGCCACTGGAATCAAGCTATCCTGGCTGAAGAGGGGTGAAACCCCGAAACCGGTCCTAGGATGCTTGTTTCCAGTCCAGTGAGGACCTGGCTTGGCAGTTCGGGCTGGACTGTTCCCATGAAGCACAGGGTCAAGACTGATTTGCATATGGCTGGTTTCAAACTGGAACGGCATGGTGAGCAAAAAAACGATGGATTTAGGCCCAGATCTCTGTACTGGGGTGAATGTATGACATTGTTCTGCATTCTGTCCATCAATTGTTGTTTTTGCATTTGTCACCCCGAGTGGGAAGGGTATGCCCAGACGTGGGTCCCTTGCTCTCCATGCCACTGGAATCAAGCTATCCTGGCTGAAGAGGGGTGAAACCCCGAAACTGGTCCTAGGATGCTTGTTTCCAGTCCAGTGAGGACCTGGCTTGGCAGTTCAGGCTGGACTGTTCCCATGAGGCACAGGGTCAAGAGTGATTTGCATATGGCTGGGTTCAAACTGGAACGGCATGGTGAGCAAAAAAACGATGGATTAAGGCCCAGATCTCTGTACTGGGGTGAATGTATGACATTGTTCTGCATTCTGTCCATCAATTGTTGTTTTTGCATTTGTCACCCCGAGTGGGAAGGGCATGCCCAGACGTGGGTCCCTTGCTCTCCATGCCACTGGAATCAAGCTATCCTGGCTGAAGAGGGGTGAAACCCCGAAACCGGTCCTAGGATGCTTGTTTCCAGTCCAGTGAGGACCTGGCTTGGCAGTTCGGGCTGGACTGTTCCCATGAGGCACAGGGTCAAGACTGATTTGCATATGGCTGGGTTCAAACTGGAACGGCATGGTGAGCAAAAAAAGATGGATTTAGGCCCAGATCTCTGTACTGGGGTGAATGTATGACATTGTTCTGCATTCTGTCCATCAATTGTTGTTTTTGCATTTGTCACCCCGAGTGGGAAGGGTATGCCCAGACGTGGGTCCCTTGCTCTCCATGCCACTGGAATCAAGCTATCCTGGCTGAAGAGGGGTGAAACCCTGAAACCGGCCCTAGGATGCTTGTTTCCAGTCCAGTGAGGACCTGGCTTGGCAGTTCGGGCTGGACTGTTCCCATGAGGCACAGGGTCAAGACTGATTTGCATATGGCTGGGTTCAAACTGGAACGGCATGGTGAGCAAAAAAACGATGGATTTAGGCCCAGATCTCTGTACTGGGGTGAATGTATGACATTGTTCTGGATTCTGTCCATCAATTGTTGTTTTTGCATTTGTCACCCCGAGTGGGAAGGGTATGCCCAGACGTGGGTCCCTTGCTCTCCATGCCACTGGAATCAAGCTATCCTGGCTGAAGAGGGGTGAATCCCCGAAACCGGTCCTAGGATGCTTGTTTCCAGTCCAGTGAGGACCTGACTTGGCAGTTCGGGCTGGACTGTTCCCATGAGGCACAGGGTCAAGACTGATTTGCATATGGCTGGGTTCAAACTGGAACGGAATGGTGAGCAAAAAAACGATTGATTTAGGCACAGATCTCTGTACTGGGGTGAATGTATGACATTGTTCTGCATTCTGTCCATCAATTGTTGTTTTTGCATTTGTCACCCCGAGTAGGAAGGGTATGCCCAGACGTGGGTCCCTTGCTCTCCATTCCACTGGAATCAAGCTAACCTGGCTGAAGAGGGGTGAAACCCCGAAACCGGTCCTAGGATGCTTGTTTCCAGTCCAGTGAGGACCTGGCTTGGCAGTTCGGGCTGGACTGTTCCCATGAGGCACAGGGTCAAGACTGATTTGCATATGGCTGGGTTCAAAATGGAACGGCATGGTGAGCAAAAAAACGATGGATTTAGGCCCAGATCTCTGTACAGGGGTGAATGTATGACATTTTTCTGCATTCTGTCCATCAATTGTTGTTTTTGCATTTGTCACCCCGAGTGGGAAGGGTATGCCGAGACGTGTGTCCCTTACTCTCCATGCCACTGGAATCAAGCTATCCTGGCTGAAGAGGGGTGAAACCCCAAAACCGGTCCTAGGATGCTTGTTTCCAGTCCAGTGAGGACCTGGCTTGGCAGTTCGGGCTGGACTGTTCCCATGAGGCACAGGGTCAAGACTGATTTGCATATGGCTGGGTTCAATCTGGAACGGCATGGTGAGCAAAAAAACGATGGATTTAGGCCCAGATCTCTGTACTGGGGTGAATGTATGACATTGTTCTGCATTCTGTCCATCAATTGTTATTTTTGCTTTTGTCACCCGGAGTGGGAAGGGTATACGCAGATGTGGGTCCCTTGCTCTCCATGCCACTGGAATCAAGCTATCCTGGCTGAAGAGGGGTGAAACCCCGAAACCGGTCCTAGGATGCTTGTTTCCAGTCCAGTGAGGACCTGGCTTGGCAGTTCGGGCTGGACTGTTCCCATGAGGCACAGGGTCAGGACTGATTTGCATATGGCTGGGTTCAAACTGGAACGGCATGGTGAGCAAAAAAACAATGGATTTAGGCCCAGATCTCGGTACTGGGGTGAATGTATGACATTGTTCTGCATTCTGTCCATCGATTGTTGTTTTTGCATTTGTTACCCCGAGTGGGAAGGGTATGCCCAGACGTGGGTCCCTTACTCTCCATGCCACTGGAATCAAGCTATCCTGGCTGAAGAGGGGTGAAACCCCCAAACCGGTCCTAGGATGCTTGTTTCCAGTCCAGTGAGGACCTGGCTTGGCAGTTCGGGCTGGACTGTTCCCATGAGGCACAGGGTCAAGACTGATTTGCATATGGCTGGGTTCAAACTGGAACGGCATGGTGAGCAAAAAACGATGGATTTAGGCCCAGATCTCTGTACTGGGGTGAATGTATGACATTGTTCTGCATTCTGTCCATCAATTGTTGTTTTTGCATTTGTCACCCCGAGTGATAAGGGTATGCCGAGACGTGTGTCCCTTACTCTCCATGCCACTGGAATCAAGCTATCCTGGCTGAAGAGGGGTGAAACCCCAAAACCGGTCCTAGGATGCTTGTTTCCAGTCCAGTGAGGACCTGGCTTGGCAGTTCGGGCTGGACTGTTCCCAGGAGGCACAGGGTCAAGACTGATTTGCATATGGCTGGGTTCAAACTGGAACGGCATGGTGAGCAAAAAAACGATGGATTTAGGCCCAGATCTCGGTACTGGGGTGAATGTATGACATTGTTCTGCATTCTGTCCATCAATTGTTGTTTTTGCATTTGTCACCCCGAGTGGGAAGGGTATGCCCAGACGTGGGTCCCTTGCTCTCCATGCCACTGGAATCAAGTTATCCTGGCTGAAGAGGGGTGAAACCCCGAAACCGGTCGTAGGATGCTTGTTTCCAGTCCAGTGAGGACCTGGCTTGGCAGTTCGGGCTGGACTGTTCCCATGAGGCACAGGGTCAAGACTGATTTGCATGAGGCTGGGTTCGAACTGGAACGGCATGGTGAGCAAAAAAACGATGGATTTAGGCCCAGATCTCTGTACTGGGGTGAATGTATGACATTGTTCTGCATTCTGTCCATCAATTGTTGTTTTTGCTTTTGTCACCCCGAGTGGGAAGGGTATGCCCAGATGTGGGTCCCTTGCTCTCCATGCCACTGGAATCAAGCTATCCTGGCTGAAGAGGGGTGAAACCCCGAAACCGGTCCTAGGATGCTTGTTTCCAGTCCAGTGAGGACCTGGCTTGGCAGTTCGGGCTGGACTGTTCCCATGAGGCACAGGGTCAAGACTGATTTGCATATGGCTGGGTTCAAACTGGAACGGCATGGTGTGCAAAAAAACGATGGATTTAGGCCCAGATCTCTGCACTGGGGTGAATGTATGACATTGTTCTGCATTCTGTCCATCAATTGTTGTTTTTGCATTTGTCCCCCCGAGTGGGAAGGGTATGCCCAGACGTGGGTCCCTTGCTCTCCATGCCACTGGAATCAAGCTATCCTGGCTGAAGAGGGGTGAAACCCCGAAACCGGCCCTAGGATGCTTGTTTCCAGTCCAGTGAGGAACTGGCTTGGCAGTTCGGGCTGGACTGTTCCCATGAGGCACAGGGTCAAGACTGATTTGCATATGGCTGGGTTCAAACTGGAATGGCATGGTGAGCAAAAAAACAATGGATTTAGGCCCAGATCTCTGTACTGGGGTGAATGTATGACATTGTTCTGGATTCTGTCCATCAATTGTTGTTTTTGCATTTGTCACCCCGAGTGGGAAGGGTATGCCCAGACGTGGGTCCCTTGCTCTCCATGCCACTGGAATCAAGCTATCCTGGCTGAAGAGGGGTGAAACCCCGAAACCAGTCCTAGGATGCTTGTTTCCAGTCCAGTGAGGACCTGGCTTGGCAGTTCGGGCTGGACTGTTCCCATGAGGCACAGGGTCAAGACTGATTTGCATATGGCTGGGTTCAAACTGGAACGGCATAGTGAGCAAAAAAACAATGGATTTAGGCCCAGATCTTGGTACTGGGGTGAATGTATGACATTGTTCTGCATTCTGTCCATCGATTGTTGTTTTTGCATTTGTCACCCCGAGTGGGAAGGGTATGCCCAGACGTGGGTCCCTTGCTCTCCATGCCACTGGAATCAAGCTATCCTGGCTGAAGAGGGGTGAAACCCCGAAACCGGTCCTAGGATGCTTGTTTCCAGTCCAGTGAGGACCTGGCTTGGCAGTTCGGGCTGGACTGTTCCCATGAAGCACAGGGTCAAGACTGATTTGCATATGGCTGGTTTCAAACTGGAACGGCATGGTGAGCAAAAAAACGATGGATTTAGGCCCAGATCTCTGTACTGGGGTGAATGTATGACATTGTTCTGCATTCTGTCCATCAATTGTTGTTTTTGCATTTGTCACCCCGAGTGGGAAGGGTATGCCCAGACGTGGGTCCCTTGCTCTCCATGCCACTGGAATCAAGCTATCCTGGCTGAAGAGGGGTGAAACCCCGAAACTGGTCCTAGGATGCTTGTTTCCAGTCCAGTGAGGACCTGGCTTGGCAGTTCTGGCTGGACTGTTCCCATGAGGCACAGGGTCAAGACTGATTTGCATATGGCTGGGTTCAAACTGGAACGGCATGGTGAGCAAAAAAACGATGGGTTAAGGCCCAGATCTCTGTACTGGGGTGAATGTATGACATTGTTCTGCATTCTGTCCATCAATTGTTGTTTTTGCATTTGTCACCCCGAGTGGGAAGGGCATGCCCAGACGTGGGTCCCTTGCTCTCCATGCCACTGGAATCAAGCTATCCTGGCTGAAGAGGGGTGAAACCCCGAAACCGGTCCTAGGATGCTTGTTTCCAGTCCAGTGAGGACCTGGCTTGGCAGTTCGGGCTGGACTGTTCCCATGAGGCACAGGGTCAAGACTGATTTGCATATGGCTGGGTTCAAACTGGAACGGCATGGTGAGCAAAAAAAGATGGATTTAGGCCCAGATCTCTGTACTGGGGTGAATGTATGACATTGTTCTGCATTCTGTCCATCAATTGTTGTTTTTGCATTTGTCACCCCGAGTGGGAAGGGTATGCCCAGACGTGGGTCCCTTGCTCTCCATGCCACTGGAATCAAGCTATCCTGGCTGAAGAGGGGTGAAACCCTGAAACCGGCCCTAGGATGCTTGTTTCCAGTCCAGTGAGGACCTGGCTTGGCAGTTCGGGCTGGACTGTTCCCATGAGGCACAGGGTCAAGACTGATTTGCATATGGCTGGGTTCAAACTGGAACGGCATGGTGAGCAAAAAAACGATGGATTTAGGCCCAGATCTCTGTACTGGGGTGAATGTATGACATTGTTCTGGATTCTGTCCATCAATTGTTGTTTTTGCATTTGTCACCCCGAGTGGGAAGGGTATGCCCAGACGTGGGTCCCTTGCTCTCCATGCCACTGGAATCAAGCTATCCTGGCTGAAGAGGGGTGAATCCCCGAAACCGGTCCTAGGATGCTTGTTTCCAGTCCAGTGAGGACCTGGCTTGGCAGTTCGGGCTGGACTGTTCCCATGAGGCACAGGGTCAAGACTGATTTGCATATGGCTGGGTTCAAACTGGAACGGCATGGTGAGCAAAAAAACGATTGATTTAGGCACAGATCTCTGTACTGGGGTGAATGAATGACATTGTTCTGCATTCTGTCCATCAATTGTTGTTTTTGCATTTGTCACCCCGAGTAGGAAGGGTATGCCCAGACGTGGGTCCCTTGCTCTCCATTCCACTGGAATCAAGCTAACCTGGCTGAAGAGGGGTGAAACCCCGAAACCGGTCCTAGGATGCTTGTTTCCAGTCCAGTGAGGACCTGGCTTGGCAGTTCGGGCTGGACTGTTCCCATGAGGCACAGGGTCAAGACTGATTTGCATATGGCTGGGTTCAAAATGGAACGGCATGGTGAGCAAAAAAACGATGGATTTAGGCCCAGATCTCTGTACAGGGGTGAATGTATGACATTGTTCTGCATTCTGTCCATCAATTGTTGTTTTTGCATTTGTCACCCCGAGTGGGAAGGGTATGCCGAGACGTGTGTCCCTTACTCTCCATGCCACTGGAATCAAGCTATCCTGGCTGAAGAGGGGTGAAACCCCAAAACCGGTCCTAGGATGCTTGTTTCCAGTCCAGTGAGGACCTGGCTTGGCAGTTCGGGCTGGACTGTTCCCATGAGGCACAGGGTCAAGACTGATTTGCATATGGCTGGGTTCAATCTGGAACGACATGGTGAGCAAAAAAACGATGGATTTAGGCCCAGATCTCTGTACTGGGGTGAATGCATGACATTGTTCTGCATTCTGTCCATCAATTGTTGTTTTTGCTTTTGTCACCCGGAGTGGGAAGGGTATGCGCAGATGTGGGTCCCTTGCTCTCCATGCCACTGGAATCAAGCTATCCTGGCTGAAGAGGGGTGAAACCCCGAAACCGGTCCTAGGATGCTTGTTTCCAGTCCAGTGAGGACCTGGCTTGGCAGTTCGGGCTGGACTGTTCCCATGAGGCACAGGGTCAGGACTGATTTGCATATGGCTGGGTTCAAACTGGAACGGCATGGTGAGCAAAAAAACGATGGATTTAGGCCCAGATCTCGGTACTGGGGTGAATGTATGACATTGTTCTGCATTCTGTCCATCGATTGTTGTTTTTGCATTTGTTACCCCGAGTGGGAAGGGTATGCCCAGACGTGGGTCCCTTACTCTCCATGCCACTGGAATCAAGCTATCCTGGCTGAAGAGGGGTGAAACCCCAAAACCGGTCCTAGGATGCTTGTTTCCAGTCCAGTGAGGACCTGGCTTGGCAGTTCGGGCTGGACTGTTCCCATGAGGCACAGGGTCAAGACTGATTTGCATATGGCTGGGTTCAAACTGGAACGGCATGGTGAGCAAAAAAACGATGGATTTAGGCCCAGATCTCTGTACTGGGGTGAATGTATGACATTGTTCTGCATTCTGTCCATCAATTGTTGTTTTTGCATTTGTCACCCCGTGTGATAAGGGTATGCCGAGACGTGTGTCCCTTACTCTCCATGCCACTGGAATCAAGCTATCCTGGCTGAAGAGGGGTGAAACCCCAAAACCGGTCCTAGGATGCTTGTTTCCAGTCCAGTGAGGACCTGGCTTGGCAGTTCGGGCTGGACTGTTCCCAGGAGGCACAGGGTCAAGACTGATTTGCATATGGCTGGGTTCAAACTGGAACGGCATGGTGAGCAAAAAAACGATGGATTTAGGCCCAGATCTCGGTACTGGGGTGAATGTATGACATTGTTCTGCATTCTGCCCATCGATTGTTGTTTTTGCATTTGTCACCCCGAGTGGGAAGGGTATGCCCAGACGTGGGTCCCTTGCTCTCCATGCCACTGGAATCAAGCTATCCTGGCTGAAGAGGGGTGAAACCCCAAAACCGGTCCTAGGATGCTTGTTTCCAGTCCAGTGAGGACCTGGCTTGGCAGTTCGGGCTGGACTGTTCCCATGAGGCACAGGGTCAAGACTGATTTGCATATGGCTGGGTTCAAACTGGAACGGCATGGTGAGCAAAAAAACGATGGATTTAGGCCCAGATCTCTGTACTGGGGTGAATGTATGACATTGTTCTGCATTCTGTCCATCAATTGTTGTTTTTGCATTTGTCACCCCGAGTGGGAAGGGTATGCCCAGACGTGGGTCCCTTGCTCTCCATGCCACTGGAATCAAGTTATCCTGGCTGAAGAGGGGTGAAACCCCGAAACCGGTCGTAGGATGCTTGTTTCCAGTCCAGTGAGGACCTGGCTTGGCAGTTCGCGCTGGACTGTTCCCATGAGGCACAGGGTCAAGACTGATTTGCATGAGGCTGGGTTCGAACTGGAACGGCATGGTGAGCAAAAAAACGATGGATTTAGGCCCAGATCTCTGTACTGGGGTGAATGTATGACATTGTTCTGCATTCTGTCCATCAATTGTTGTTTTTGCTTTTGTCACCCCGAGTGGGAAGGGTATGCCCAGATGTGGGTCCCTTGCTCTCCATGCCACTGGAATCAAGCTATCCTGGCTGAAGAGGGGTGAAACCCCGAAACCGGTCCTAGGATGCTTGTTTCCAGTCCAGTGAGGACCTGGCTTGGCAGTTCGGGCTGGACTGTTCCCATGAGGCACAGGGTCAAGACTGATTTGCACATGGCTGGGTTCAAACTGGAACGGCATGGTGAGCAAAAAAACGATGGATTTAGGCCCAGATCTCTGCACTGGGGTGAATGTATGACATTGTTCTGCATTCTGTCCATCAATTGTTGTTTTTGCATTTGTCCCCCCGAGTGGGAAGGGTATGCCCAGACGTGGGTCCCTTGCTCTCCATGCCACTGGAATAAAGCTATCCTGGCTGAAGAGGGGTGAAACCCCGAAACCAGTCCTAGGATGCTTGTTTCCAGTCCAGTGAGGACCTGGCTTGGCAGTTCGGGCTGGACTGTTCCCATGAGGCACAGGGTCAAGACTGATTTGCATATGGCTGGGTTCAAACTGGAACGGCATAGTGAGCAAAAAAACGATGGATTTAGGCCCAGATCTCTGTACTGGGGTGAATGTATGACATTGTTCTGCATTCTGTCCATCAATTGTTGTTTTTGCATTTGTCACCCCGAGTGGGAAGGGTATGCCCAGACGTGGGTCCCTTGCTCTCCATTCCACTGGAATCAAGCTATCCTGGCTGAAGAGGGGTGAAACCCCGAAACCGGTCCTAGGATGCTTGTTTCCAGTCCAGTGAGGACCTGGCTTGGCAGTTCGGGCTGGACTGTTCCCATGAGGCACAGGGTCAAGACTGATTTGCATATGGCTGGGTTCAAAATGGAACGGCATGGTGAGCAAAAAAACGATGGATTTAGGCCCAGATCTCTGTACAGTGGTGAATGTATGACATTGTTCTGCATTCTGTCCATCAATTGTTGTTTTTGCATTTGTCACCCCGAGTGGGAAGGGTATGCCGAGACATGTGTCCCTTACTCTCCATGCCACTGGAATCAAGCTATCCTGGCTGAAGAGGGGTGAAACCCCAAAACCGGTCCTAGGATTCTTGTTTCCAGTCCAGTGAGGACCTGGCTTGGCAGTTCGGGCTGGACTGTTCCCATGAGGCACAGGGTCAAGACTGATTTGCATATGGCTGGGTTCAAACTGGAACGGCATGGTGAGCAAAAAAACGATGGATTTAGGCCCAGATCTCTGTAATGGGGTGAATGTATGACATTGTTCTGCATTATGTCCATCAATTGTTGTTTTTGCTTTTGTCACCCCGAGTGGGAAGGGTATGCCCAGATGTGGGTCCCTTGCTCTCCATGCCACTGGAATCAAGCTATCCTGGCTGAAGAGGGGTGAAACCCCGAAACCGGTCCTAGGATGCTTGTTTCCAGTCCAGTGAGGACCTGGCTTGGCAGTTCGGGCTGGACTGTTCCCATGAGGCACAGGGTCAAGACTGATTTGCATATGGCTGGATTCAAACTGGAACGGCATGGTGAGCAAAAAAACGATGGATTTAGGCACAGATCTCTGCACTGGGGTGAATGTATGACATTGTTCTGCATTCTGTCCATCAATTGTTGTTTTTGCATTTGTCACCCCGAGTGGGAAGGCTATGCCCAGACGTGGGTCCCTTGCTCTCCATGCCACTGGAATCAAGCTATCCTGGCTGAAGAGGGGTGAAACCCCGAAACCGGCCCTAGGATGCTTGTTTCCAGTCCAGTGAGGAACTGGCTTGGCAGTTCGGGCTGGACTGTTCCCATGAGGCACAGGGTCAAGACTGATTTGCATATGGCTGGGTTCAAACTGGAACGGCATGGTGAGCAAAAAAACAATGGATTTAGGCCCAGATCTCTGTACTGGGGTGAATGTATGACATTGTTCTGGATTCTGTCCATCAATTGTTGTTTTTGCATTTGTCACCCCGAGTGGGAAGGGTATGCCCAGACGTGGGTCCCTTGCTCTCCATGCCACTGGAATCAAGCTATCCTGGCTGAAGAGGGGTGAAACCCCGAAACCGGTCCTAGGATGCTTGTTTCCAGTCCAGTGAGGACCTGGCTTGGCAGTTCGGGCTGGACTGTTCCCATGAGGCACAGGGTCAAGACTGATTTGCATATGGCTGGGTTCAAACTGGAACGGCATGGTGAGCAAAAAAAACGATGGATTTAGGCCCAGATCTTTGTACTGGGGTGAATGTATGACATTGTTCTGCATTCTGTCCATCAATTGTTGTTTTTGCATTTGTCACCCCGAGTGGGAAGGGTATGCCCAGACGTGGGTCCCTTGCTCTCCATTCCACTGGAATCAAGCAATCCTGGCTGAAGAGGGGTGAAACCCCGAAACCGGTCCTAGGATGCTTGTTTCCAGTCCAGTGAGGACCTGGCTTGGCAGTTTGGGCTGGACTGTTCCCATGAGGCACAGGGTCAAGACTGATTTGCATATGGCTGGGTTCAAACTGGAACGGCATGGTGAGCAAAAAAACGATGGATTTAGGCCCAGATCTCTGTACAGGGGTGAATGTATGACATTGTTCTGCATTCTGTCCATCAATTGTTGTTTTTGCATTTGTCACCCCGAGTGGGAAGGGTATGACGAGACATGTGTCCCTTACTCTCCATGCCACTGGAATCAAGCTATTCTGGCTGAAGAGGGGTGAAACCCCAAAACCGGTCCTAGGATGCTTGTTTCCAGTCCAGTGAGGACCTGGCTTGGCAGTTCGGGCTGGACTGTTCCCATGAGGCACAGGGTCAAGACTGATTTGCATATGGCTGGGTTCAAACTGGAACGGCATGGTGAGCAAAAAAACGATGGATTTAGGCCCAGATCTCTGTACTGGGGTGAATGTATGACATTGTTCTGCATTCTGTCCATCAATTGTTGCTTTTGCTTTTGTCACCCCAAGTGGGAAGGGTATGCCCAGACGTGGGTCCCTTGCTCTCCATGCCACTGGAATCAAGCTATCCTGGCTGAAGAGGGGTGAAACCCCGAAACCGGTCCTAGGATGCTTGTTTCCAGTCCAGTGAGGACCTGGCTTGGCAGTTCGGGCTGGACTGTTCCCATGAGGCACAGGGTCAAGACTGATTTGCATATGGCTGGGTTCAAAATGGAACGGCATGGTGAGCAAAAAAACGATGGATTTAGGCCCAGATCTCTGTACTGGGGTGAATGTATGACATTGTTCTGGATTCTGTCCATCAATTGTTGTTTTTGCATTTGTCACTCCGAGTGGGAAGGGTATGCCCAGACGTGGGTCCCTTGCTCTCCATTCCACTGGAATCAAGCTATCCTGGCTGAAGAGGGGTGAAACCCCGAAACCGGTCCTAGGATGCTTGTTTCCAGTCCAGTGAGGACCTGGCTTGGCAGTTCGGGCTGGACTGTTCCCATGAGGCACAGGGTCAAGACCGATTTGCATATGGCTGGGTTCAAAATGGAACGGCATGGTGAGCAAAAAAACGATGGATTTAGGCCCAGATCTCTGTACACGGGTGAATGTATGACATTGTTCTGCATTCTGTCCATCAATTGTTGTTTTTGCATTTGTCACCCCGAGTGGGAAGGGTATGCCGAGACATGGGTCCCTTACTCTCCATGCCACTGGAATCAAGCTATCCTGGCTGAAGAGGGGTGAAACCCCAAAACCGGTCCTAGGATGCTTGTTTCCAGTCCAGTGAGCACCTGGCTTGGCAGTTCGGGCTGGACTGTTCCCATGAGGCACAGGGTCAAGACTGATTTGCATATGGCTGGGTTCAAACTGGAACGGCATGGTGAGCAAAAAAACGGTGGATTTAGGCCCAGATCTCTGTACTGGGGTGAATGTATGACATTGTTCTGCATTCTGTCCATCAATTGTTGTTTTTGCTTTTGTCACCCCGAGTGGGAAGGGTATGCCCAGATGTGGGTCCCTTGCTCTCCATGCCACTGGAATCAAGCTATCCTGGCTGAAGAGGGGTGAAACCCCGAAACCGGTCCTAGGATGCTTGTTTCCAGTCCAGTGAGGACCTGGCTTGGCAGTTCGGGCTGGACTGTTCCCATGAGGCACAGGGTCAAGACTGATTTGCATATGGCTGTGTTCAAACTGGAACGGCATGGTGAGCAAAAAAACGATTGATTTAGGCCCAGATCTCTGCACTGGGGTGAATGTATGTCATTGTTCTGCATTCTGTCCATCAATTGTTGTTTTTGCATTTGTCACCCCGAGTGGGAAGGGTATGCCCAGACGTGGGTCCCTTGCTCTCCATGCCACTGGAATCAAGCTATCATGGCTGAAGAGGGATGAAACTCCGAAACCGGCCCTAGGATGCTTGTTTCCAGTCCATTGAGGACCTGGCTTGGCAGTTCGGGCTGGACTGTTCCCATGAGGCACAGGGTCAAGACTGATTTGCATATGGCTGGGTTCAAACTGGAACAGCATGGTGAGCAAAAAAACGATGGATTTAGGCCCAGATCTTGGTACTGGGGTGAATGTATGACATTGTTCTGCATTCTGTCCATCGATTGTTGTTTTTGCATTTGTCACCCCGAGTGGGAAGGGTATGCCCAAACATGGGTCCCTTGCTCTCCATGCCACTGGAATCAAGCTATCCTGGCTGAAGAGGGGTGAAACCCTGAAACCGGTCCTAGGATGCTTGCTTCCAGTCCAGTGAGGACCTGGCTTGGCAGTTCGGGCTGACTTTTCCAATGAGGCACAGGGTCAAGACTGATTTGCATATGGCTGGGTTCAAACTGGAACGGCATGGTGAGCAAAAAAACGATGGATTTAGGCCCAGATCTCTGTACTGGGGTGAATGTATGACATTGTTCTGCATTCTGTCCATCAATTGTTGTTTTTGCATTTGTCACCCCAAGTGGGAAGGGTATGCCCAGACGTGGGTCCCTTGCTCTCCATGCCACTGGAATCAAGCTATCCTGGCTGAAGAGGGGTGAAACCCCGAAACCGGTCCTAGGATGCTTGCTTCCAGTCCAGTGAGGACCTGGCTTGGCAGTTCGGGCTGACTTTTCCAATGAGGCACAGGGTCAAGACTGATTTGCATATGGCTGGGTTCAAACTGGAACGGCATGGTGAGAAAAAAAACGATGGATTTAGGCCCAGATCTCTGTACTGGGGTTAATGTATGACATCGTTCTGCATTCTGTCCATCAATTGTTGTTTTTGCATTTGTCACCCCGAGTGGGAAGGGTATGCCCAGACGTGGGTCCCTTGCTCTCCATGCCACTGGAATCAAGCTATCCTGGCTGAAGAGGGGTGAAACCACGAAACCAGTCCTAGGATGCTTGTTTCCAGTCCAGTGAGGACCTGGCTTGGCAGTTCAGGCTGGACTGTTCCCATGAGGCACAGGGTCAAGACTGATTTGCATATGGCTGGGTTCAAACTGGAACGGCATGGTGAGCAAAAAAACGATGGATTTAGGCCCAGATCTCTGTACTGGGGTGAATGTATGACATTGTTCTGCATTCTGTCCATCAATTTTTGTTTTTGCATTTGTCACCCCGAGTGGGAAGGGTATCTCCAGACGTGGGTCCCTTGCTCTCCATGCCACTGGAATCAAGCTATCCTGGCTGAAGAGGGGTGAAACCCCGAAACTGGTCCTAGGATGCTTGTTTCCAGTCCAGTGAGGACCTGGCTTGGCAGTTCAGGCTGGACTGTTCCCATGAGGCACAGGGTCAAGACTGATTTGCATATGGCTGGGTTCAAACTGGAACGGCATGGTGAGCAAAAAAACGATGGATTTAGGCCCAGATCTCTGTACTGGGGTGAATGTATGACATTGTTCTGCATTCTGTCCATCAATTGTTGTTTTTGCATTTGTCACCCCGAGTGGGAAGGGCATGCCCAGACGTGGGTCCCTTGCTCTCCATGCCACTGGAATCAAGCTATCCTGGCTGAAGAGGGGTGAAACCCCGAAACCGGTCCTAGGATGCTTGTTTCCAGTCCAGTGAGTACCTGGCTTGGCAGTTCGGGCTGGACTGTTCCCATGAGGCACAGGGTCAAGACTGATTTGCATATGGCTGGGTTCAAACTGGAACGGCATGGTGAGCAAAAAAACGATGGATTTAGGCCCAGATCTCTGTACTGGGGTGAATGTATGACATTGTTCTGCATTCTGTCCATCAATTGTTGTTTTTGCATTTGTCACCCCGAGTGGGAAGGGTATGCCCAGACGTGGGTCCCTTGCTCTCCATGCCACTGGAATCAAGCTATCCTGGCTGAAGAGGGGTGAAACCCTGAAACCGGCCCTAGGATGCTTGTTTCCAGTCCAGTGAGGACCTGGCTTGGCAGTTCGGGCTGGACTGTTCCCATGAGGCACAGGGTCAAGACTGATTTGCATATGGCTGGGTTCAAACTGGAACGGCATGGTGAGCAAAAAAACGATGGATTTAGGCCCAGATCTCTGTACTGGGGTGAATGTATGACATTGTTCTGGATTCTGTCCATCAATTGTTGTTTTTGCATTTGTCACCCCGAGTGGGAAGGGTATGCCCAGACGTGGGTCCCTTGCTCTCCATGCCACTGGAATCAAGCTATCCTGGCTGAAGAGGGGTGAATCCCCGAAACCGGTCCTAGGATGCTTGTTTCCAGTCCAGTGAGGACCTGGCTTGGCAGTTCGGGCTGGACTGTTCCCATGAGGCACAGGGTCAAGACTGATTTGCATATGGCTGGGTTCAAACTGGAACGGCATGGTGAGCAAAAAAACGATTGATTTAGGCCCAGATCTCTGTACTGGGGTGAATGTATGACATTGTTCTGCATTCTGTCCATCAATTGTTGTTTTTGCATTTGTCACCCCGAGTAGGAAGGGTATGCCCAGACGTGGGTCCCTTGCTCTCCATTCCACTGGAATCAAGCTAACCTGGCTGAAGAGGGGTGAAACCCCGAAACCGGTCCTAGGATGCTTGTTTCCAGTCCAGTGAGGACCAGGCTTGGCAGTTCGGGCTGAACTGTTCCCATGAGGCACAGGGTCAAGACTGATTTGCATATGGCTGGGTTCAAAATGGAACGGCATGGTGAGCAAAAAAACGATGGATTTAGGCCCAGATCTCTGTACAGGGGTGAATGTATGACATTGTTCTGCATTCTGTCCATCAATTGTTGTTTTTGCATTTGTCACCCCGAGTGGGAAGGGTATGCCGAGACGTGTGTCCCTTACTCTCCATGCCACTGGAATCAAGCTATCCTGGCTGAAGAGGGGTGAAACCCCAAAACCGGTCCTAGGATGCTTGTTTCTAGTCCAGTGAGGACCTGGCTTGGCAGTTCGGGCTGGACTGTTCCCATGAGGCACAGGGTCAAGACTGATTTGCATATGGCTGGGTTCAATCTGGAACGGCATGGTGAGCAAAAAAACGATGAATTTAGGCCCAGATCTCTGTACTGGGGTGAATGTATGACATTGTTCTGCATTCTGTCCATCAATTGTTGTTTTTGCTTTTGTCACCCGGAGTGGGAAGGGTATGCGCAGATGTGGGTCCCTTGCTCTCCATGCCACTGGAATCAAGCTATCCTGGCTGAAGAGGGGTGAAACCCCGAAACCGGTCCTAGGATGCTTGTTTCCAGTCCAGTGAGGACCTGGCTTGGCAGTTCGGGCTGGACTGTTCCCATGAGGCACAGGGTCAAGACTGATTTGCATATGGCTGGGTTCAAACTGGAACGGCATGGTGAGCAAAAAAACGATGGATTTAGGCCCAGATCTCGGTACTGGGGTGAATGTATGACATTGTTCTGCATTCTGTCCATCGATTGTTGTTTTTGCATTTGTCACCCCGAGTGGGAAGGGTATGCCCAGACGTGGGTCCCTTGCTCTCCATGCCACTGGAATCAAGCTATCCTGGCTGAAGAGGGGTGAAACCCCAAAACCGGTCCTAGGATGCTTGTTTCCAGTCCAGTGAGGACCTGGCTTGGCAGTTCGGGCTGGACTGTTCCCATGAGGCACAGGGTCAAGACTGATTTGCATATGGCTGGGTTCAAACTGGAACGGCATGGTGAGCAAAAAAACGATGGATTTAGGCCCAGATCTCTGTACTGGGGTGAATGTATGACATTGTTCTGCATTCTGTCCATCAATTGTTGTTTTTGCATTTGTCACCCCGAGTGATAAGGGTATGCCGAGACGTGTGTCCCTTACTCTCCATGCCACTGGAATCAAGCTATCCTGGCTGAAGAGGGGTGAAACCCCAAAACCAGTCCTAGGATGCTTGTTTCCAGTCTAGTGAGGACCTGGCTTGGCAGTTCGGGCTGGACTGTTCCCAGGAGGCACAGGGTCAAGACTGATTTGCATATGGCTGGGTTCAAACTGGAACGGCATAGTGAGCAAAAAAACGATGGATTTAGGCCCAGATCTCGGTACTGGGGTGAATGTATGACATTGTTCTGCATTCTGCCCATCGATTGTTGTTTTTGCATTTGTCACCCGAGTGGGAAGGGTATGCCAAGACGTGGGTCCCTTGCTCTCCATGCCACTGGAATCAAGCTATCCTGGCTGAAGAGGGGTGAAACCCCAAAACCGCTCCTAGGATTCTTGTTTCCAGTCCAGTGAGGACCTGGCTTGGCAGTTCGGGCTGGACTGTTCCCATGAGGCACAGGGTCAAGACTGATTTGCATATGGCTGGGTTCAAACTGGAACGGCATGGTGAGCAAAAAAACGATGGATTTAGGCCCAGATCTCTGTACTGGGGTGAATGTATGACATTGTTCTGCATTCTGTCCATCAATTGTTGTTTTTGCATTTGTCACCCCGAGTGGGAAGGGTATGCCCAGACGTGGGTCCCTTGCTCTCCATGCCACTGGAATCAAGTTATCCTGGCTGAATTGGGGTGAAACCCCGAAACCGGTCGTAGGATGCTTGTTTCCAGTCCAGTGAGGACCTGGCTTGGCAGTTCGGGCTGGACTGTTACCATGAGGCACAGGGTCAAGACTGATTTGCATGAGGCTGGGTTCAAACTGGAACGGCATGGTGAGCAAAAAAACGATGGATTTAGGCCCAGATCTCTGTACTGGGGTGAATGTATGACATTGTTCTGCATTCTGTCCATCAATTGTTGTTTTTGCTTTTGTCACCCCGAGTGGGAAGGGTATGCCCAGATGTGGGTCCCTTGCTCTCCATGCCACTGGAATCAAGCTATCCTGGCTGAAGAGGGGTGAAACTCCGAAACCGGTCCTAGGATGCTTGTTTCCAGTCCAGTGAGGACCTGGCTTGGCAGTTCGGGCTGGACTGTTCCCATGAGGCACAGGGTCAAGACTGATTTCCATATGGCTGGGTTCAAACTGGAACGGCATGGTGAACAAAAAAACGATGGATTTAGGCCCAGATCTCTGCACTGGGGTGAATGTATGACATTGTTCTGCATTCTGTCCATCAATTGTTGTTTTTGCATTTGTCACCCCGAGTGGGAAGGGTATGCCCAGACGTGGGTCCCTTGCTCTCCATGCCACTGGAATCAAGCTATCCTGGCTGAAGAGGGGTGAAACCCTGAAACCGGCCCTAGGATGCTTGTTTCCAGTCCAGTGAGGAACTGGCTTGGCAGTTCGGGCTGGACTGTTCCCATGAGGCACAGGGTCAAGACTGATTTGCATATGGCTGGGTTCAAACTGGAACGGCATGGTGAGCAAAAAAACAATGGATTTAGGCCCAGATCTCTGTACTGGGGTGAATGTATGACATTGTTCTGGATTCTGTCCATCAATTGTTGTTTTTGCATTTGTCACCCCGAGTGGGAAGGGTATGCCCAGACGTGGGTCCCTTGCTCTCCATGCCACTGGAATCAAGCTATCCTGGCTGAAGAGGGGTGAAACCCCGAAACCGGTCCTAGGATGCTTGTTTTCAGTCCAGTGAGGACCTGGCTTGGCAGTTCGGGCTGGACTGTTCCCATGAGGCACAGGGTCAAGACTGATTTGCATATGGCTGGGTTCAAACTGGAACGGCATGGTGAGCAAAAAAACGATGGATTTAGGCCCAGATCTCTGTACTGGGGTGAATGTATGACATTGTTCTGCATTCTGTCCATCAATTGTTGTTTTTGCATTTGTCACCCCGAGTGGGAAGGGTATGCCCAGACGTGGGTCCCTTGCTCTCCATTCCACTGGAATCAAGCTATCCTGGCTGAAGAGGGGTGAAACCCCGAAACCGGTCCTAGGATGCTTGTTTCCAGTCCAGTGAGGACCTGGCTTGGCAGTTCGGGCTGGACTGTTCCCATGAGGCACAGGGTCAAGACTGATTTGCATATGGCTGGGTTCAAAATGGAACGGCATGGTGAGCAAAAAAACGATGGATTTAGGCCCAGATCTCTGTACAGGGGTGAATGTATGACATTGTTCTGCATTCTGTCCATCAATTGTTGTTTTTGCATTTGTCACCCCGAGTGGGAAGGGTATGCCGAGACATGTGTCCCTTACTCTCCATGCCACTGGAATCAAGCTATCCTGGCTGAAGAGGGGTGAAACCCCAAAACCGGTCCTAGGATGCTTGTTTCCAGTCCAGTGAGGACCTGGCTTGGCAGTTCGGGCTGGACTGTTCCCATGAGGCACAGGGTCAAGACTGATTTGCATATGGCTGGGTTCAAACTGGAACGGCATGGTGAGCAAAAAAACAATGGATTTAGGCCCAGATCTCTGTACTGGGGTGAATGTATGACATTGTTCTGCATTCTGTCCATCAATTGTTGTTTTTGCTTTTGTCACCCCGAGTAGGAAGGGTATGCCCAGATGTGGGTCCCTTGCTCTCCATGCCACTGGAATCAAGCTATCCTGGCTGAAGAGGGGTGAAACCCCGAAACCGGTCCTAGGATGCTTGTTTCCAGTCCAGTGAGGACCTGGCTTGGCAGTTCGGGCTGGACTGTTCCCATGAGGCACAGGGTCAAGACTGATTTGCATATGGCTGGGTTCAAACTGGAACGGCATGGTGAGCAAAAAAACGATGGATTTAGGCCCAGATCTCTGCACTGGGGTGAATGTATGACATTGTTCTGCATTCTGTCCATCAATTGTTGTTTTTGCATTTGTCACCCCGAGTGGGAAGGGTATGCCCAGACGTGGGTCCCTTGCTCTCCATGCCACTGGAATCAAGCTATCCTGGCTGAAGAGGGGTGAAACCCCGAAACCGGCCCTAGGATGCTTGTTTCCAGTCCAGTGAGGAACTGGCTTGGCAGTTCGGGCTGGACTGTTCCCATGAGGCACAGGGTCAAGACTGATTTGCATATGGCTGGGTTCAAACTGGAACGGCATGGTGAGCAAAAAAACAATGGATTTAGGCCCAGATCTCTGTACTGGGGTGAATGTATGACATTGTTCTGGATTCTGTCCATCAATTGTTGTTTTTGCATTTGTCACCCCGAGTGGGAAGGGTATGCCCAGACGTGGGTCCCTTGCTCTCCATGCCACTGGAATCAAGCTATCCTGGCTGAAGAGGGGTGAAACCCCGAAACCGGTCCTAGGATGCTTGTTTCCAGTCCAGTGAGGACCTGGCTTGGCAGTTCGGGCTGGACTGTTGCCATGAGGCACAGGGTCAAGACTGATTTGCATATGGCTGGGTTCAAACTGGAACGGCATGGTGAGCAAAAAAACGATGGATTTAGGCCCAGATCTCTGTACTGGGGTGAATGTATGACATTGTTCTGCATTCTGTCCATCAATTGTTGTTTTTGCATTTGTCACCCCGAGTGGGAAGGGTATGCCCAGACGTGGGTCCCTTGCTCTCCATTCCACTGGAATCAAGCTATCCTGGCTGAAGAGGGGTGAAACCCCGAAACCGGTCCTAGGATGCTTGTTTCCAGTCCAGTGAGGACCTGGCTTGGCAGTTTGGGCTGGACTGTTCCCATGAGGCACAGGGTCAAGACTGATTTGCATATGGCTGGGTTCAAAATGGAACGGCATGGTGAGCAAAAAAACGATGGATTTAGGCCCAGATCTCTGTACAGGGGTGAATGTATGACATTGTTCTGCATTCTGTCCATCAATTGTTGTTTTTGCATTTGTCACCCCGAGTGGGAAGGGTATGCCGAGACATGTGTCCCTTACTCTCCATGCCACTGGAATCAAGCTATCCTGGCTGAAGAGGGGTGAAACCCCAAAACCGGTCCTAGGATGCTTGTTTCCAGTCCAGTGAGGACCTGGCTTGGCAGTTCGGGCTGGACTGTTCCCATGAGGCACAGGGTCAAGACTGATTTGCATATGGCTGGGTTCAAAGTGGAACGGCATGGTGAGCAAAAAAACGATGGATTTAGGCCCAGATCTCTCTACTGGGGTGAATGTATGACATTGTTCTGCATTCTGTCCATCAATTGTTGTTTTTGCTTTTGTCACCCCGAGTGGGAAGGGTATGCCCAGATGTGGGTCCCTTGCTCTCCATGCCACTGGAATCAAGCTATCCTGGCTGAAGAGGGGTGAAACCTCGAAACCGGTCCTAGGATGCTTGTTTCCAGTCCAGTGAGGACCTGGCTTGGCAGTTCGGGCTGGACTGTTCCCATGAGGCACAGGGTCAAGACTGATTTGCATATGGCTGGGTTCAAAATGGAACGGCATGGTGAGCAAAAAAACGATGGATTTAGGCCCAGATCTTGGTACTGGGGTGAATGTATGACATTGTTCTGCATTCTGTCCATCGATTGTTGTTTTTGCATTTGTCACCCCGAGTGGGAAGGTTATGCCCAGACGTGGGTCCCTTGCTCTCCATG
This sequence comes from Triturus cristatus, assembly GCF_964204655.1. Lineage (NCBI taxonomy): Eukaryota > Metazoa > Chordata > Amphibia > Caudata > Salamandridae > Triturus > Triturus cristatus. The sequence goes on along the minus strand of NW_028188259.1, from coordinate 28,481 downwards.
CCACTGGAATCAAGCTATCCTGGCTGAAGAGGGGTGAAACCCCGAAACCGGTCCTAGGATGCTTGTTTCCAGTCCAGTGAGGACCTGGCTTGGCAGTTCGGGCTGGACTGTTCCCATGAAGCACAGGGTCAAGACTGATTTGCATATGGCTGGGTTCAAACTGGAACGGCATGGTGAGCAAAAAAACGATGGATTTAGGCCCAGATCTCTGTACTGGGGTGAATGTATGACATTGTTCTGCATTCTGTCCATCAATTGTTGTTTTTGCATTTGTCACCCCAAGTGGGAAGGGTATGCCCAGACGTGGGTCCCTTGCTCTCCATGCCACTGGAATCAAGCTATCCTGGCTGAAGAGGGGTGAAACCCCGAAACCGGTCCTAGGATGCTTGCTTTCAGTCCAGTGAGGACCTGGCTTGGCAGTTCGGGCTGACTTTTCCAATGAGGCACAGGGTCAAGACTGATTTGCATATGGCTGGGTTCAAACTGGAACAGCATGGTGAGCAAAAAAACGATGGATTTAGGCCCAAATCTCTGTACTGGGGTGAATGTATGACATTGTTCTGCATTCTGTCCATCAATTGTTGTTTTTGCATTTGTCACCCCGAGTGGGAAGGGTATGCCCAGACGTGGGTCCCTTGCTCTCCATGCCACTGGAATCAAGCTATCCTGGCTGAAGAGGGGTGAAACCCTGAAACCGGCCCTAGGATGCTTGTTTCCAGTCCAGTGAGGACCTGGCTTGGCAGTTCGGGCTGGACTGTTCCCATGAGGCACAGGGTCAAGACTGATTTGCATATGGCTGGGTTCAAACTGGAACGGCATGGTGAGCAAAACAACGATGGATTTAGGCCCAGATCTCTGTACTGGGGTGAATGTATGACATTGTTCTGGATTCTGTCCATCAATTGTTGTTTTTGCATTTGTCACCCCGAGTGGGAAGGGTATGCCCAGACGTGGGTCCCTTGCTCTCCATGCCACTGGAATCAAGCTATCCTGGCTGAAGAGGGGTGAAACCCCGAAACCGGTCCTAGGATGCTTGTTTCCAGTCCAGTGAGGACCTGGCTTGGCAGTTCGGGCTGGACTGTTCCCATGAGGCACAGGGTCAAGACTAATTTGCATATGGCTGGGTTCAAACTGGAACGGCATGGTGAGCAAAAAAACGATGGATTTAGGCCCAGATCTCTGTACTGGGGTGAATGTATGACATTGTTCTGCATTCTGTCCATCAATTGTTGTTTTTGCATTTGTCACCCCGAGTAGGAGGGGTATGCCCAGACGTGGGTCTCTTGCTCTCCATTCCACTGGAATCAAGCTATCCTGGCTGAAGAGGGGTGAAACCCCGAAACCGGTCCTAGGATGCTTGTTTCCAGTCCAGTGAGGACCTGGCTTGGCAGTTCGGGCTGGACTGTTCCCATGAGGCACAGGGTCAAGACTGATTTGCATATGGCTGGGTTCAAAATGGAACGGCATGGTGAGCAAAAAAACGATGGATTTAGGCCCAGATCTCTGTACAGGGGTGAATGTATGACATTGTTCTGCATTCTGTCCATCAATTGTTGTTTTTGCATTTGTCACCCCGAGTGGGAAGGGTATGCCGAGACGTGTGTCCCTTACTCTCCATGCCACTGGAATCAAGCTATCCTGGCTGAAGAGGGGTGAAACCCCAAAACCGGTCCTGGGATGCTTGTTTCCAGTCCAGTGAGGACCTGGCTTGGCAGTTCGGGCTGGACTGTTCCCATGAGGCACAGGGTCAAGACTGATTTGCATATGGCTGGGTTCAATCTGGAACGGCATGGTGAGCAAAAAAACGATGGATTTAGGCCCAGATCTCTGTACTGGGGTAAATGTATGACATTGTTCTGCATTCTGTCCATCAATTGTTGTTTTTGCTTTTGTCACCCCGAGTGGGAAGGGTATGCCCAGATGTGGGTCCCTTGCTCTCCATGCCACTGGAATCAAGCTATCCTGGCTGAAGAGGGGTGAAACCCCGAAACCGGTCCTAGGATGCTTGTTTCCAGTCCAGTGAGGACCTGGCTTGGCATTTCGGGCTGGACTGTTCCCATGAGGCACAGGGTCAAGACTGATTTGCATATGGCTGGGTTCAAACTGGAACGGCATGGTGAGCAAAAAAACGATGGATTTAGGCCCAGATCTCGGTACTGGGGTGAATGTATGACATTGTTCTGCATTTTGTCCATCGATTGTTGTTTTTGCATTTGTCACCCCAAGTGGGAAGGGTATGCCCAGACGTGGGTCCCTTGCTCTCCATGCCACTGGAATCAAGCTATCCTGGCTGAAGAGGGGTGAAACCCCAAAACCGGTCCTAGGATGCTTGTTTCCAGTCCAGTGAGGACCTGGCTTGGCAGTTCGGGCTGGACTGTTCCCATGAGGCACAGGGTCAAGACTTACTTGCATATGGCTGGGTTCAAACTGGAACGGCATGGTGAGCAAAAAAACGATGGATTTAGGCCCAGATCTCTGTACTGGGGTGAATGTATGACATTGTTCTGCATTCTGTCCATCAATTGTTGTTTTTGCATTTGTCACCCCGAGTGGGAAGGGTATGCCGAGACGTGTGTCCCTTACTCTCCATGCCACTGGAATCAAGCTATCCTGGCTGAAGAGGGGTGAAACACCAAAACCGGTCCTAGGATGCTTATTTCCAGTCCAGTGAGGACCTGGCTTGGCAGTTCGGGCTGGACTGTTCCCATGAGGCACAGGGTCAAGACTGATTTGCATATGGCTGGGTTCAAACTGGAACGGCATGGTGAGCAAAAAAATGATGGATTTAGGCCCAGATCTCTGTACTGGGGTGAATGTATGACATTGTTCTGCATTCTGTCCATCAATTGTTGTTTTTGCATTTGTCACCCCGAGTGGGAAGGGTATGCCCAGACGTGGGTCCCTTGCTCTCCATGCCACTGGAATCAAGTTATCCTGGCTGAAGAGGGGTGAAACCCCAAAACCGGTCGTAGGATGCTTGTTTCCAGTCCAGTGAGGACCTGGCTTGGCAGTTCGGGCTGGACTGTTCCCATGAGGCACAGGGTCAAGACTGATTTGCATGTGGCTGGGTTCAAACTGGAACGGCATGGTGAGCAAAAAAACGATGGATTTAGGCCCAGATCTCTGTACTGGGGTGAATGTATGACATTGTTCTGCATTCTGTCCATCAATTGTTGTTTTTGCATTTGTCACCCCGAGTGGGAAGGGTATGCCCTGACATGGGTCCCTTGCTCTCCATGCCACTGGAATCAAGCTATCCTGGCTGAAGAGGGGTGAAACCCTGAAACCGGTCCTAGGATGCTTGTTTCCAGTCCAGCGAGGACCTGGCTTGGCAGTTCGGGCTGGACTGTTCCCATGAGGCACAGGGTCAAGACTGATTTGCATATGGCTGGGTTCAAACTGGAACGGCATGGTGAGCAAAAAAACGATGGATTTAGGCCCAGATCTCTGTACTGGGGTGAATGTATGACATTGTTCTGCATTCTGTCCATCAATTGTTGTTTTTGCATTTGTCACCCCGAGTGGGAAGGGTATGCCCAGACATGGGTCCCTTGCACTCCATGCCACTGGAATCAAGCTATCCTGGCTGAAGAGGGGTGAAACCCCGAAACCGGTCCTAGGATGCTTGTTTCCAGTGAGGACCTGGCTTGGCAGTTCGGGCTGGACTGTTCCCATGAGGCACAGGGTCAAGACTGATTTGCATATGGCTGGGTTCAAACTGGAACGGCATGGTGAGCAAAAAAACGATGGATTTAGGCCCAGATCTCGGTACTGGGGTGAATGTATGACATTGTTCTGCATTCTGTCCATCGATTGTTGTTTTTGCATTTGTCACTCCGAGTGGGAAGGGTATGCCCAGACGTGGGTCCCTTGCTCTCCATGCCACTGGAATCAAGCTATCCTGGCTGAAGAGGGGTGAAACCCCAAAACCGGTCCTAGGATGCTTGTTTCCAGTCCAGTGAGGACCTGGCTTGGCAGTTCGGGCTGGACTGTTCCCATGAGGCACAGGGTCAAGACTGATTTGCATATGGCTGGGTTCAAACTGGAACGGCATGGTGAGCAAAAAAACGATGGATTTAGGCCCAGATCTCTGTACTGGGGTGAATGTATGACATTGTTCTGCATTCTGTCCATCAATTGTTGTTTTTGCATTTGTCACCCCGAGTGGGAAGGGTATGCCCAGACGTGGGTCCCTTGCTCTCCATGCCACTGGAATCAAGTTATCCTGGCTGAAGAGGGGTGAAACCCCGAAACCGGTCGTAGGATGCTTGTTTCCAGTCCAGTGAGGACCTGGCTTGGCAGTTCGGGCTGGACTGTTCCCATGAGGCACAGGGTCAAGACTGATTTGCATGTGGCTGGGTTCAAACTGGAACGGCATGGTGAGCAAAAAAACGATGGATTTAGGCCCAGATCTCTGTACTGGGGTGAATGTATGACATTGTTCTGCATTCTGTCCATCAATTGTTGTTTTTGCTTTTGTCACCCCGAGTGGGAAGGGTATGCCCAGATGTGGGTCCCTTGCTCTCCATGCCACTGGAATCAAGCTATCCTGGCTGAAGAGGGGTGAAACCCCGAAACTGGTCCTAGGATGCTCGTTTCCAGTCCAGTGAGGACCTGGCTTGGCAGTTCAGGCTGGACTGTTCCCATGAGGCACAGGGTCAAGACTGATTTGCATATGGCTGGGTTCAAAATGGAACGGCATGGTGAGCAAAAAAACGATGGATTTAGGCCCAGATCTCTGTACAGGGGTGAATGTATGACATTGTTCTGCATTCTGTCCATCAATTGTTGTTTTTGCATTTGTCACCCCGAGTGGGAAGGGTATGCCGAGACGTGGGTCCCTTACTCTCCATGCCACTGGAATCAAGCTATCCTGGCTGAAGAGGGGTGAAACCCCAAAACCGGTCCTAGGATGCTTGTTTCCAGTCCAGTGAGGACCTGGCTTGGCAGTTCGGGCTGGACTGTTCCCATGAGGCACAGGGTCAAGACTGATTTGCATATGGCTGGGTTCAAACTGGAACGGCATGGTGAGCAAAAAACGATGGATTTAGGCCCAGATCTCTGTACTGGGGTGAATGTATGACATTGTTCTGCATTCTGTCCATCAATTGTTGTTTTTGCATTTGTCACCCCGAGTGGGAAGGGTATGCCCAGACGTGGGTCCCTTGCTCTCCATGCCACTGGAATCAAGCTATCCTGGCTGAAGGGGGGTGAAACCCTGAAACCGGCCCTAGGATGCTTGTTTCCAGTCCAGTGAGGACCTGGCTTGGCAGTTCGGGCTGGACTGTTCCCATGAGGCACAGGGTCAAGACTGATTTGCATATGGCTGGGTTCAAACTGGAACGGCATGGTGAGCAAAAAAACGATGGATTTAGGCCCAGATCTCTGTACTGGGGTGAATGTATGACATTGTTCTGGATTCTGTCCATCAATTGTTGTTTTTGCATTTGTCACCCCGAGTGGGAAGGGTATGCCCAGACGTGGGTCCCTTGCTCTCCATGCCACTGGAATCAAGCTATCCTGGCTGAAGAGGGGTGAAACCCCGAAACCGGTCTTAGGATGCTTGTTTCCAGTCCAGTGAGGACCTGGCTTGGCAGTTCGGGCTGGACTGTTCCCATGAGGCACAGGGTCAAGACTGATTTGCATATGGCTGGGTTCAAACTGGAATGGCATGGTGAGCAAATAAACGATGGATTTAGGCCCAGATCTCTGTACTGGGGTGAATGTATGACATTGTTCTGCATTCTGTCCATCAATTGTTGTTTTTGCATTTGTCACCCCGAGTAGGAAGGGTATGCCCAGACGTGGGTCCCTTGCTCTCCATTCCACTGGAATCAAGCTATCCTTGCTGAAGAGGGGTGAAACCCCGAAACCGGTCCTAGGATGCTTGTTTCCAGTCCAGTGAGGACCTGGCTTGGCAGTTCGGGCTGGACTGTTCCCATGAGGCACAGGGTCAAGACTGATTTGCATATGGCTGGGTTCAATCTGGAACGGCATGGTGAGCAAAAAAACGATGGATTTAGGCCCAGATCTCTGTACTGGGGTGAATGTATGACATTGTTCTGCATTCTGTCCATCGATTGTTGTTTTTGCATTTGTCACCCCGAGTGGGAAGGGTATGCCCAGACGTGGGTCCCTTGCTCTCCATGCCACTGGAATCAAGCTATCCTGGCTGAAGAGGGGTGAAACCCCAAAACCGGTCCTAGGATGCTTGTTTCCAGTCCAGTGTGGACCTGGCTTGGCAGTTCGGGCTGGACTGTTCCCATGAGGCACAGGGTCAAGACTGATTTGCATATGGCTGGGTTCAAACTGGAACGGCATGGTGAGCAAAAAAATGATGGATTTAGGCCCAGATCTCTGTACTGGGGTGAATGTATGACATTGTTCTGCATTCTGTCCATCAATTTTTGTTTTTGCATTTGTCACCCCGAGTGGGAAGGGTATGCCGAGACGTGTGTCCCTTACTCTCCATGCCACTGGAATCAAGCTATCCTGGCTGAAGAGGGGTGAAACCCCAAAACCGGTCCTAGGATGCTTGTTTCCAGTCCAGTGAGGACCTGGCTTGGCAGTTCGGGCTGGACTGTTCCCATGAGGCACAGGGTCAAGACTGATTTGCATATGGCTGGGTTCAAACTGGAACGGCATGGTGAGGAAAAAAAAGATGGATTTAGGCCCAGATCTCTGTACTGGGGTGAATGTATGACATTTTTCTGCATTCTGTCCATCGATTGTTGTTTTTGCATTTGTCACCCCGAGTGGGAAGGGTATGCCCAGACGTGGGTCCCTTGCTCTCCATGCCACTGGAATCAAGTTATCCTGGCTGAAGAGGGGTGAAACCCCGAAACCGGTCCTAGGATGCTTGTTTCCAGTCCAGTGAGGACCTGGCTTGGCAGTTCGGGCTGGACTGTTCCCATGAGGCACAGGGTCAAGACTGATTTGCATGTGGCTGGGTTCAAACTGGAACGGCATGGTGAGCAAAAAAACGAGGGATTTAGGCCCAGATCTCTGTACTGGGGTGAATGTATGACATTGTTCTGCATTCTGTCCATCAATTGTTGTTTTTGCATTTGTCACCCCGAGTGGGAAGGGTATGCCCAGACATGGGTCCCTTGCTCTCCATGCCACTGGAATCAAGCTATCCTGGCTGAAGAGGGGTGAAACCCTGAAACCGGTCCTAGGATGCTTGTTTCCAGTCCAGTGAGGACCTGGCTTGGCAGTTCGGGCTGGACTGTTCCCATGAGGCACAGGGTCAAGACTGATTTGCATATGGCTGGGTTCAAACTGGAACGGCATGGTGAGCAAAAAAACGATGGATTTAGGCCCAGATCTCTGTACTGGGGTGAATGTATGACATTGTTCTGCATTCTGTCCATCAATTGTTGTTTTTGCATTTGTCACCCCGAGTGGGAAGGGTATGCCCAGAAATGGGTCCCTTGCACTCCATGCCACTGGAATCAAGCTATCCTGGCTGAAGAGGGGTGAAACCCCGAAACCGGTCCTAGGATGCTTGTTTCCAGTGAGGACCTGGCTTGGCAGTTCGGGCTGGACTGTTCCCATGAGGCACAGGGTCAAGACTGATTTGCATATGGCTGGGTTCAAACTGGAACGGCATGGTGAGCAAAAAAACGATGGATTTAGGCCCATATCTCTGTACTGGGGTGAATGTATGGCATTGTTCTGCATTCTGTCCATCAATTGTTGTTTTTGCATTTGTCACCCCGAGTGGGAAGGGTATGCCTAGACATGTGTCCCTTGCTCTCCATGCCACTGGAATCAAGCTATCCTGGCTGAAGAGGGGTGAAACCCCAAAACCTGTCCTAGGATGCTTGTTTCCAGTCCAGTGAGGACCTGGCTTGGCAGTTCGGGCTGGACTGTTTCCATGAGGCACAGGGTCAAGACTGATTTGCATATGGCTGGGTTCAAACTGGAACGGCATGGTGAGCAAAAAAACGATGGATTTAGGCCCAGATCTCTGTACTGGGGTGAATGTATGACATTGTTCTGCATTCTGTCCATCAATTGTTGTTTTTGCATTTGTCACCCCGAGTGGGAAGGGTATGCCCAGACGTGGGTCCCTTGCTCTCCATGCCACTGGAATCAAGTTATCCTGGCTGAAGAGGGGTGAAAGCCCGAAACCGGTCGTAGGATGCTTGTTTCCAGTCCAGTGAGGACCTGGCTTGGCAGTTCGGGCTGGACTGTTCCCATGAGGCACAGGGTCAAGACTGATTTGCATGTGGCTGGGTTCAAACTGGAACGGCATGGTGAGCAAAAAAACGATGGATTTAGGCCCAGATCTCTGTACTGGGGTGAATGTATGACATTGTTCTGCATTCTGTCCATCAATTGTTATTTTTGCTTTTGTCACCCCGAGTGGGAAGGGTATGCCCAGATGTGGGTCCCTTGCTCTCCATGCCACTGGAATCAAGCTATCCTGGCTGAAGAGGGGTGAGACCCCGAAACTGGTCCTAGGATGCTCGTTTCCAGTCCAGTGAGGACCTGGCTTGGCAGTTCAGGCTGGACTGTTCCCATGAGGCACAGGGTCAAGACTGATTTGCATATGGCTGGGTTCAAAATGGAACGGCATGGTGAGCAAAAAAACGATGGATTTAGGCCCAGATCTCTGTACAGGGGTGAATGTATGACATTGTTCTGCATTCTGTCCATCAATTGTTGTTTTTGCATTTGTCACCCCGAGTGGGAAGGGTATGCCGAGACGTGGGTCCCTTACTCTCCATGCCACTGGAATTAAGCTATCCTGGCTGAAGAGGGGTGAAACCCCAAAACCGGTCCTAGGATGCTTGTTTCCAGTCCAGTGAGGACCTGGCTTGGCAGTTCGGGCTGGACTGTTCCCATGAGGCACAGGGTCAAGACTGATTTGCATATGGCTGGGTTCAAACTGGAACGGCATGGTGAGCAAAAAAACGATGGATTTAGGCCCAGATCTCTGTACTGGGGTGAATGTATGACATTTTTCTGCATTCTGTCCATCGATTGTTGTTTTTGCATTTGTCACCCCGAGTGGGAAGGGTATGCCCAGACGTGGGTCCCTTGCTCTCCATGCCACTGGAATCAAGTTATCCTGGCTGAAGAGGGGTGAAACCCCGAAACCGGTCCTAGGATGCTTGTTTCCAGTCCAGTGAGGACCTGGCTTGGCAGTTCGGGCTGGACTGTTCCCATGAGGCACAGGGTCAAGACTGATTTGCATGTGGCTGGGTTCAAACTGGAACGGCATGGTGAGCAAAAAAACGAGGGATTTAGGCCCAGATCTCTGTACTGGGGTGAATGTATGACATTGTTCTGCATTCTGTCCATCAATTGTTGTTTTTGCATTTGTCACCCCGAGTGGGAAGGGTATGCCCAGACATGGGTCCCTTGCTCTCCATGCCACTGGAATCAAGCTATCCTGGCTGAAGAGGGGTGAAACCCTGAAACCGGTCCTAGGATGCTTGTTTCCAGTCCAGTGAGGACCTGGCTTGGCAGTTCGGGCTGGACTGTTCCCATGAGGCACAGGGTCAAGACTGATTTGCATATGGCTGGGTTCAAACTGGAACGGCATGGTGAGCAAAAAAACGATGGATTTAGGCCCAGATCTCTGTACTGGGGTGAATGTATGACATTGTTCTGCATTCTGTCCATCAATTGTTGTTTTTGCATTTGTCACCCCGAGTGGGAAGGGTATGCCCAGACATGGGTCCCTTGCACTCCATGCCACTGGAATCAAGCTATCCTGGCTGAAGAGGGGTGAAACCCCGAAACCGGTCCTAGGATGCTTGTTTCCAGTGAGGACCTGGCTTGGCAGTTCGGGCTGGACTGTTCCCATGAGGCACAGGGTCAAGACTGATTTGCATATGGCTGGGTTCAAACTGGAACGACATGGTGAGCAAAAAAATGATGGATTTAGGCCCATATCTCTGTACTGGGGTGAATTTATGGCATTGTTCTGCATTCTGTCCATCAATTGTTGTTTTTGCATTTGTCACCCCGAGTGGGAAGGGTATGCCTAGACGTGTGTCCCTTGCTCTCCATGCCACTGGAATCAAGCTATCCTGGCTGAAGAGGGGTGAAACCCCGAAACCGGTCCTAGGATGCTTGTTTCCAGTCCAGTGAGGACCTGGCTTGGCAGTTTGGGCTGGACTGTTCCCATGAGGCACAGGGTCAAGACTGATTTGCATATGGATGGGTTCAAACTGGAACGGCATGGTGAGCAAAAAAACAATGGATTTAGGCCCAGATCTCTGTACTGGGGTGAATGTATGACATTGTTCTGCATTCTGTCCATCAATTGTTGTTTTTGCATTTGTCACCCCGAGTGGGAAGGGTATGCCCAGACGTGGGTCCCTTGCTCTCCATGCCACTGGAATCAAGCTATCCTGGCTGAAGAGGGGTGAAACCCCAAAACCGGTCCTAGGATGCTTGTTTCCAGTCCAGTGAGGACCTGGCTTGGCAGTTCGGGCTGGACTGTTCCCATGAGGCACAGGGTCAAGACTGATTTGCATATGGCTGGGTTCAAACTGGAACGGCATGGTGAGCAAAAAAACGATGGATTTAGGCCCAGATCTCTGTACTGGGGTGAATGTATGACATTGTTCTGCATTCTGTCCATCAATTGTTGTTTTTGCATTTGTCACCCCGAGTGGGAAGGGTATGCCGAGACGTGTGTCCCTTACTCTCCATGCCACTGGAATCAAGCTATCCTGGCTGAAGAGGGGTGAAACCCCAAAACCGGTCCTAGGATGCTTGTTTCCAGTCCAGTGAGGACCTGGCTTGGCAGTTCGGGCTGGACTGTTCCCATGAGGCACAGGGTCAAGACTGATTTGCATATGGCTGGGTTCAAACTGGAACGGCATGGTGAGCAAAAAAACGATGGATTTAGGCCCAGATCTCTGTACTGGGGTGAATGTATGACATTTTTCTGCATTCTGTCCATCGATTGTTGTTTTTGCATTTGTCACCCCGAGTGGGAAGGGTATGCCCAGACGTGGGTCCCTTGCTCTCCATGCCACTGGAATCAAGTTATCCTGGCTGAAGAGGGGTGAAACCCCGAAACCGGTCCTAGGATGCTTGTTTCCAGTCCAGTGAGGACCTGGCTTGGCAGTTCGGGCTGGACTGTTCCCATGAGGCACAGGGTCAAGACTGATTTGCATGTGGCTGGGTTCAAACTGGAACGGCATGGTGAGCAAAAAAACGAGGGATTTAGGCCCAGATCTCTGTACTGGGGTGAATGTATGACATTGTTCTGCATTCTGTCCATCAATTGTTGTTTTTGCATTTGTCACCCCGAGTGGGAAGGGTATGCCCAGACATGGGTCCCTTGCTCTCCATGCCACTGGAATCAAGCTATCCTGGCTGAAGAGGGGTGAAACCCTGAAACCGGTCCTAGGATGCTTGTTTCCAGTCCAGTGAGGACCTGGCTTGGCAGTTCGGGCTGGACTGTTCCCATGAGGCACAGGGTCAAGACTGATTTGCATATGGCTGGGTTCAAACTGGAACGGCATGGTGAGCAAAAAAACGATGGATTTAGGCCCAGATCTCTGTACTGGGGTGAATGTATGACATTGTTCTGCATTCTGTCCATCAATTGTTGTTTTTGCATTTGTCACCCCGAGTGGGAAGGGTATGCCCAGACATGGGTCCCTTGCACTCCATGCCACTGGAATCAAGCTATCCTGGCTGAAGAGGGGTGAAACCCCGAAACCGGTCCTAGGATGCTTGTTTCCAGTGAGGACCTGGCTTGGCAGTTCGGGCTGGACTGTTCCCATGAGGCACAGGGTCAAGACTGATTTGCATATGGCTGGGTTCAAACTGGAACGGCATGGTGAGCAAAAAAACGATGGATTTAGGCCCATATCTCTGTACTGGGGTGAATGTATGGCATTGTTCTGCATTCTGTCCATCAATTGTTGTTTTTGCATTTGTCACCCCGAGTGGGAAGGGTATGCCTAGACGTGTGTCCCTTGCTCTCCATGCCACTGGAATCAAGCTATCCTGGCTGAAGAGGGGTGAAACCCCGAAACCGGTCCTAGGATGCTTGTTTCCAGTCCAGTGAGGACCTGGCTTGGCAGTTTGGGCTGGACTGTTCCCATGAGGCACAGGGTCAAGACTGATTTGCATATGGATGGGTTCAAACTGGAACGGCATGGTGAGCAAAAAAACAATGGATTTAGGCCCAGATCTCTGTACTGGGGTGAATGTATGACATTGTTCTGCATTCTGTCCATCAATTGTTGTTTTTGCATTTGTCACCCCGAGTGGGAAGGGTATGCCCAGACGTGGGTCCCTTGCTCTCCATTCCACTGGAATCAAGCTATCCTGGCTGAAGAGGGGTGAAACCCCGAAACCGGTCCTAGGATGCTTGTTTCCAGTCCAGTGAGGACCTGGCTTGGCAGTTCGGGCTGGACTGTTCCCATGAGGCACAGGGTCAAGACTGATTTGCATATGGCTGGGTTCAAAATGGAACGGCATGGTGAGCAAAAAAACGATGGATTTAGGCCCAGATCTCTGTACAGGGGTGAATGTATGACATTGTTCTGCATTCTGTCCATCAATTGTTGTTTTTGCATTTGTCACCCTGAGTGGAAAGGGTATGCCGAGACGTGTGTCCCTTACTCTCCATGCTACTGGAATCAAGCTATCCTGGCTGAAGAGGGGTGAAACCCCAAAACCGGTCCTAGGATGCTTGTTTCCAGTCCAGTGAGGACCTGGCTTGGCAGTTCGGGCTGGACTATTCCCATGAGGCACAGGGTCAAGACTGATTTGCATATGGCTGGGTTCAAACTGGAACGGCATGGTGAGCAAAAAAACGATGGATTTAGGCCCAGATCTCTGTACTGGGGTGAATGTATGACATTGTTCTGCATTCTGTCCATCAATTGTTGTTTTTGCTTTTGTCACCCCGAGTGGGAAGTTTATGCCCAGATGTGGGTCCCTTGCTCTCCATGCCACTGGAATCAAGCTATCCTGGCTGAAGAGGGGTGAAACCCCGAAACCGGTCCTAGGATGCTTGTTTCCAGTCCAGTGAGGACCTGGCTTGGCAGTTCGGCTGGACTGTTCCCATGAGGCACAGGGTCAAGACTGATTTGCATATGGCTGGGTTCAAACTGGAACGGCATGGTGAGCAAAAAAACGATGGATTTAGGCCCAGATCTCTGTACTGGGGTGAATGTATGACATTGTTCTGCATTCTGTCCATCAATTGTTGTTTTTGCATTTGTCACCCCGAGTGGGAAGGGTATGCCCAGACGTGGGTCCCTTGCTCTCCATGCCACTGGAATCAAGTTATCCTGGCTGAAGAGGGGTGAAACCCCGAAACCCGTCGTAGGATGCTTGTTTCCAGTCCAGTGAGGACCTGGCTTGGCAGTTCGGGCTGGACTGTTCCCATGAGGCACAGGGTCAAGACTGATTTGCATGTGGCTGTGTTCAAACTAGAACGGCATGGTGAGCAAAAAAACGATGGATTTAGGCCCAGATCTCTGTACTGGGGTGAATGTATGACATTGTTCTGCATTCTGTCCATCAATTGTTGTTTTTGCATTTGTCACCCCGAGTGGGAAGGGTATGCCCAGACATGGGTCCCTTGCTCTCCATGCCACTGGAATCAAGCTATCCTGGCTGAAGAGGGGTGAAACCCTGAAACCGGTCCTAGGATGCTTGTTTCCAGTCCAGTGAGGACCTGGCTTGGCAGTTCGGGCTGGACTGTTCCCATGAGGCACAGGGTCAAGACTGATTTGCATATGGCTGGGTTCAAACTGGAACGGCATGGTGAGCAAAAAAACGATGGATTTAGGCCCAGATCTCTGTACTGGGGTGAATGTATGACATTGTTCTGCATTCTGTCCATCAATTGATGTTTTTGCATTTGTCACCCCGAGTGGGAAGGGTATGCCCAGGCATGGGTCCCTTGCACTCCATGCCACTGGAATCAAGCTATCCTGGCTGAAGAGGGGTGAAACCCCGAAACTGGTCCTAGGATGCTTGTTTCCAGTGAGGACCTGGCTTGGCAGTTCGGGCTGGACTGTTCCCATGAGGCACAGGGTCAAGACTGATTTGCATATGGCTGGGTTCAAACTGGAACGGCATGGTGAGCAAAAAAAGATGGATTTAGGCCCAGATCTCTGTACTGGGGTGAATGTATGACATTGTTCTGCATTCTGTCCATCAATTGTTGTTTTTGCATTTGTCACCCAGAGTGGGAAGGGTATGCCCAGACGTGTGTCCCTTCCTCTCCATGCCACTGGAATCAAGCTATCCTGGCTGAAGAGGGGTGAAACCCCGAAACCGGTCCTAGGATGCTTGTTTCCAGTCCAGTGAGGACCTGGCTTGGCAGTTTGGGCTGGACTGTTCCCATGAGGCACAGGGTCAAGACTGATTTGCATATGGATGGGTCCAAACTGGAACGGCATGGTGAGCAAAAAAACAATGGATTTAGGCCCAGATCTCTGTACTGGGGTGAATGTATGACATTGTTCTGCATTCTGTCCATCAATTGTTGTTTTTGCATTTGTCACCCCGAGTGGGAAGGGTATGCCCAGACGTGGGTCCCTTGCTCTCCATGCCACTGGAATCAAGCTATCCTGGCTGAAGAGGGGTGAAACCCCGAAACCGGTCCTAAGATGCTTGTTTCCAGTCCAGTGAGGACCTAGCTTGGCAGTTCGGGCTGGACTGTTCCCATGAGGCACAGGGTCAAGACTGATTTGCATATGGCTGGGTTCAAACTGGAACGGCATGGTGAGCAAAAAAACGATGGATTTAGGCCCAGATCTCTGTACTGGGGTGAATGTATGACATTGGTCTGCATTCTGTCCATCAATTGTTGTTTTTGCATTTTTCACCCCGAGTGGGAAGGGTATGCCCAGACGTGGGTCCCTTGCTCTCCATGCCACTGGAATCAAGCTATCCTGGCTGAAGAGGGGTGAAACCCCGAAACCGGTCCTAGGATGCTTGTTTCCAGTCCAGTGAGGACCTGGCTTGGCAGTTCGGGCTGGACTGTTCCCATGAGGCACAGGGTCAAGACTGATTTGCATATGGCTGGGTTCAAACTGGAACGGCATGGTGAGCAAAAAAACAATGGATTTAGGCCCAGATCTCTGTACTGGGGTGAATGTGTGACATTGTTCTGCATTTTGTCCATCAATTGTTGTTTTTGTCTTTGTCACCCCGAGTGGGAAGGGTATGCCCAGACGTGGGTCCCTTGCTCTCCATGCCACTGGAATCAAGCTATCCTGGCTGAAGAGGGGTGAAACCCGGAAACCGGTCCTAGGATGCTTCTTTCCAGTCCAGTGAGGACCTGGCTTGGCAGTTCGGGCTGGACTGTTCCCATGAGGCACAGGGTCAAGACTGATTCGCATATGGCTGGGTTCAAACTGGAACGGCATGGTGAGCAAAAAAACGATGGATTTAGGCCCAGATCTCTGTACTGGGGTGAATGTGTGACATTGTTCTGCATTCTGTCCATCAATTGTTGTTTTTGCATTTGTCACCCCGAGTGGGAAGGGTATGCCCAGACGTGGGTCCCTTGCTCTCCATGCCACTGGAATCAAGTTATCCTGGCTGAAGAGGGGTGAAACCCCGAAACCCGTCGTAGGATGCTTGTTTCCAGTCCAGTGAGGACCTGGCTTGGCAGTTCGGGCTGGACTGTTCCCATGAGGCACAGGGTCAAGACTGATTTGCATGTGGCTGGGTTCAAACTGGAACGGCATGGTGAGCAAAAAAACGATGGATTTAGGCCCAGATCTCTGTACTGGGGTGAATGTATGACATTGTTCTGCATTCTGTCCATCAATTGTTGTTTTTGCATTTGTCACCCCGAGTGGGAAGGGTATGCCCAGACATGGGTCCCTTGCTCTCCATGCCACTGGAATCAAGCTATCCTGGCTGAAGAGGGGTGAAACCCTGAAACCGGTCCTAGGATGCTTGTTTCCAGTCCAGTGAGGACCTGGCTTGGCAGTTCGGGCTGGACTGTTCCCATGAGGCACAGGGTCAAGACTGATTTGCATATGGCTGGGTTCAAACTGGAACGGCATGGTGAGCAAAAAAACGATGGATTTAGGCCCAGATCTCTGTACTGGGGTGAATGTATGACATTGTTCTGCATTCTGTCCATCAATTGATGTTTTTGCATTTGTCACCCCGAGTGGGAAGGGTATGCCCAGGCATGGGTCCCTTGCACTCCATGCCACTGGAATCAAGCTATCCTGGCTGAAGAGGGGTGAAACCCCGAAACCGGTCCTAGGATGCTTGTTTCCAGTGAGGACCTGGCTTGGCAGTTCGGGCTGGACTGTTCCCATGAGGCACAGGGTCAAGACTGATTTGCATATGGCTGGGTTCAAACTGGAACGGCATGGTGAGCAAAAAAAGATGGATTTAGGCCCAGATCTCTGTACTGGGGTGAATGTATGACATTGTTCTGCATTCTGTCCATCAATTGTTGTTTTTGCATTTGTCACCCAGAGTGGGAAGGGTATGCCCAGACGTGTGTCCCTTCCTCTCCATGCCACTGGAATCAAGCTATCCTGGCTGAAGAGGGGTGAAACCCCGAAACCGGTCCTAGGATGCTTGTTTCCAGTCCAGTGAGGACCTGGCTTGGCAGTTTGGGCTGGACTGTTCCCATGAGGCACAGGGTCAAGACTGATTTGCATATGGATGGGTCCAAACTGGAACGGCATGGTGAGCAAAAAAACAATGGATTTAGGCCCAGATCTCTGTACTGGGGTGAATGTATGACATTGTTCTGCATTCTGTCCATCAATTGTTGTTTTTGCATTTGTCACCCCGAGTGGGAAGGGTATGCCCAGACGTGGGTCCCTTGCTCTCCATGCCACTGGAATCAAGCTATCCTGGCTGAAGAGGGGTGAAACCCCGAAACCGGTCCTAAGATGCTTGTTTCCAGTCCAGTGAGGACCTAGCTTGGCAGTTCGGGCTGGACTGTTCCCATGAGGCACAGGGTCAAGACTGATTTGCATATGGCTGGGTTCAAACTGGAACGGCATGGTGAGCAAAAAAACGATGGATTTAGGCCCAGATCTCTGTACTGGGGTGAATGTATGACATTGGTCTGCATTCTGTCCATCAATTGTTGTTTTTGCATTTGTCACCCCGAGTGGGAAGGGTATGCCCAGACATGGGTCCCTTGCTCTCCATGCCACTGGAATCAAGCTATCCTGGCTGAAGAGGGGTGAAACCCTGAAACCGGTCCTAGGATGCTTGTTTCCAGTCCAGTGAGGACCTGGCTTGGCAGTTCGGGCTGGACTGTTCCCATGAGGCACAGGGTCAAGACTGATTTGCATGTGTCTGGGTTCAAACTGGAACGGCATGGTGAGCAAAAAAACGATGGATTTAGGCCCAGATCTCTGTACTGGGGTGAATGTATGACATTGTTCTGCATTCTGTCCATCAATTGTTGTTTTTGCATTTGTCACCCCGAGTGGGAAGGGTATGCCCAGACATGGGTCCCTTGCTCTCCATGCCACTGGAATCAAGCTATCCTGGCTGAAGAGGGGTGAAACCCTGAAACCGGTCCTAGGATGCTTGTTTCCAGTCCAGTGAGGACCTGGCTTGGCAGTTCGGGCTGGACTGTTCCCATAAGGCACAGGGTCAAGACTGATTTGCATATGGCTGGGTTCAAACTGGAACGGCATGGTGAGCAAAAAAACGATGGATTTAGGCCCAGATCTCTGTACTGGGGTGAATGTATGACATTGTTCTGCATTCTGTCCATCAATTGATGTTTTTGCATTTGTCACCCCGAGTGGGAAGGGTATGCCCAGGCATGGGTCCCTTGCACTCCATGCCACTGGAATCAAGCTATCCTGGCTGAAGAGGGGTGAAACCCCGAAACCGGTCCTAGGATGCTTGTTTCCAGTGAGGACCTGGCTTGGCAGTTCGGGCTGGACTGTTCCCATGAGGCACAGGGTCAAGACTGATTTGCATATGGCTGGGTTCAAACTGGAACGGCATGGTGAGCAAAAAAAGATGGATTTAGGCCCAGATCTCTGTACTGGGGTGAATGTATGACATTGTTCTGCATTCTGTCCATCAATTGTTGTTTTTGCATTTGTCACCCAGAGTGGGAAGGGTATGCCCAGACGTGTGTCCCTTCCTCTCCATGCCACTGGAATCAAGCTATCCTGGCTGAAGAGGGGTGAAACCCCGAAACCAGTCCTAGGATGCTTGTTTCCAGTCCAGTGAGGACCTGGCTTGGCAGTTTGGGCTGGACTGTTCCCATGAGGCACAGGGTCAAGACTGATTTGCATATGGATGGGTCCAAACTGGAACGGCATGGTGAGCAAAAAAACAATGGATTTAGGCCCAGATCTCTGTACTGGGGTGAATGTATGACATTGTTCTGCATTCTGTCCATCAATTGTTGTTTTTGCATTTGTCACCCCGAGTGGGAAGGGTATGCCCAGACGTGGGTCCCTTGCTCTCCATGCCACTGGAATCAAGCTATCCTGGCTGAAGAGGGGTGAAACCCCGAAACCGGTCCTAAGATGCTTGTTTCCAGTCCAGTGAGGACCTAGCTTGGCAGTTCGGGCTGGACTGTTCCCATGAGGCACAGGGTCAAGACTGATTTGCATATGGCTGGGTTCAAACTGGAACGGCATGGTGAGCAAAAAAACGATGGATTTAGGCCCAGATCTCTGTACTGGGGTGAATGTATGACATTGGTCTGCATTCTGTCCATCAATTGTTGTTTTTGCATTTTTCACCCCGAGTGGGAAGGGTATGCCCAGACGTGGGTCCCTTGCTCTCCATGCCACTGGAATCAAGCTATCCTGGCTGAAGAGGGGTGAAACCCCGAAACCGGTCCTAGGATGCTTGTTTCCAGTCCAGTGAGGACCTGGCTTGGCAGTTCGGGCTGGACTGTTCCCATGAGGCACAGGGTCAAGACTGATTTGCATATGGCTGGGTTCAAACTGGAACGGCATGGTGAGCAAAAAAACGATGGATTTAGGCCCAGATCTCTGTACTGGGGTGAATGTGTGACATTGTTCTGCATTTTGTCCATCAATTGTTGTTTTTGTCTTTGTCACCCCGAGTGGGAAGGGTATGCCCAGACGTGGGTCCCTTGCTCTCCATGCCACTGGAATCAAGCTATCCTGGCTGAAGAGGGGTGAAACCCGGAAACCGGTCCTAGGATGCTTCTTTCCAGTCCAGTGAGGACCTGGCTTGGCAGTTCGGGCTGGACTGTTCCCATGAGGCACAGGGTCAAGACTGATTCGCATATGGCTGGGTTCAAACTGGAACGGCATGGTGAGCAAAAAAACGATGGATTTAGGCCCAGATCTCTGTACTGGGGTGAATGTGTGACATTGTTCTGCATTCTGTCCATCAATTGTTGTTTTTGCATTTGTCACCCCGAGTGGGAAGGGTATGCCCAGACGTGGGTCCCTTGCTCTCCATGCCACTGGAATCAAGCTACCCTGGCTGAAGAGGGGTGAAACCCCGAAACCGGTCCTAGGATGCTTGTTTCCAGTCCAGTGAGGACCTGGCTTGGCAGTACGGGCTGGACTGTTCCCATGAGGCACTGGGTCAAGACTGATTTGCATATGGCTGGGTTCAAACTGGAACGGCATGGTGAGCAAAAAAACGATGGATTTAGGCCCAGATCTCTGTACTGGGGTGAATGTGTGACATTGTTCTGCATTCTGTCCATCAATTGTTGTTTTTGCATTTGTCACCCTGAGTGGGAAGGGTATGCCCAGACGTGGGTCCCTTGCTCTCCATGCCACTGGAATCAAGCTATCCTGGCTGAAGAGGGGTGAAACCCCGAAACCGGTCCTAGGATGCTTGTTTCCAGTCCAGTGAGGACCTGGCTTGGCAGTTCGAGCTGGACTGTTCCCATGAGGCACAGGGTCAAGACTGATTTGCATGTGGCTGGGTTCAAACTGGAACGGCATGGTGAGCAAAAAAACGATGGATTTAAGCCCAGATCTCTGTACTGGGGTTAATGTATGACATTGTTCTGCATTCTGTCCATCAATTGTTGTTTTTGCATTTATCACCCCGAGTGGGAAGGGTATGCCCAGACGTGGGTCCCTTGCTCTTCATGCCACTGGAATCAAGCTATCCTGGCTGAAGAGGGGTGAAACCCCGAAACCGGTCCTAGGATGCTTGTTTCCAGTCCAGTGAGGACCTGGCTTGGCAGTTCGGGCTGGACTGTTCCCATGAGGCACAGGGTCAAGACTGATTTGCATATGGCTGGGTTCAAACTGGAACGGCATGGTGAGCAAAAAAACGATGGATTTAGGCCCAGATCTCTGTACTGGGGTGAATGTATGACATTGTTCTGCATTCTGTCCATCGATTGTTGTTTTTGCATTTGTCACCCCGAGTGGGAAGGGTATGCCCAGACGTGGGTCCCTTGCTCTCCATGCAACTGGAATCAAGCTATCCTGGCTGAAGAGGGGTGAAACCCCAAAACCGGTCCTAGGATGCTTGTTTCCAGTCCAGTGAGGACCTGGCTTGGCAGTTCGGGCTGGACTGTTCCCATGAGGCACAGGGTCAAGACTGATTTGCATATGGCTGGGTTCAAACTGGAACGGCATGGTGAGCAAAAAAACAAGGGATTTAGGCCCAGATCTCTGTACTGGGGTGAATGTATGACATTGTTCTGCATTCTGTCCATCAATTGTTGTTTTTGCATTTGTCACCCCGAGTGGGAAGGGTATGCCGAGACATGGGTCCCTTACTCTCCATGCCACTGGAATCAAGCTATCCTGGCTGAAGAGAGGTGAAACCCCAAAACCGGTCCTAGGATGCTTGTTTCCAGTCCAGTGAGCACCTGGCTTGGCAGTTCGGGCTGGACTGTTCCCATGAGGCACAGGGTCAAGACTGATTTGCATATGGCTGGGTTCAAACTGGAACGGCATGGTGAGCAAAAAAACGATGGATTTAGGCCCAGATCTCTGTACAGGGGTGAATGTATGACATTGTTCTGCATTCTGTCCATCAATTGTTGTTTTTGCATTTGTCACCCCGAGTGGGAAGGGTATGCCGAGACGTGTGTCCCTTACTCTCCATGCCACTGGAATCAAGCTATCCTGGCTGAAGAGGGGTGAAACCCCAAAACCGGTCCTGGGATGCTTGTTTCCAGTCCAGTGAGGACCTGGCTTGGCAGTTCGGGCTGGACTGTTCCCATGAGGCACAGGGTCAAGACTGATTTGCATATGGCTGGGTTCAATCTGGAACGGCATGGTGAGCAAAAAAACGATGGATTTAGGCCCAGATCTCTGTACTGGGGTGAATGTATGACATTGTTCTGCATTCTGTCCATCAATTGTTGTTTTTGCTTTTGTCACCCCGAGTGGGAAGGGTATGCCCAGATGTGGGTCCCTTGCTCTCCATGCCACTGGAATCAAGCTATCCTGGCTGAAGAGGGGTGAAACCCCGAAACTGGTCCTAGGATGCTTGTTTCCAGTCCAGTGAGGACCTGGCTTGGCATTTCGGGCTGGACTGTTCCCATGAGGCACAGGGTCAAGACTGATTTGCATATGGCTGGGTTCGAACTGGAACGGCATGGTGAGCAAAAAAACGATGGATTTAGGCCCAGATCTCGGTACTGGGGTGAATGTATGACATTGTTCTGCATTTTGTCCATCGATTGTTGTTTTTGCATTTGTCACCCCGAGTGGGAAGGGTATGCCCAGACGTGGGTCCCTTGCTCTCCATGCCACTGGAATCAAGCTATCCTGGCTGAAGAGGGGTGAAACCCCAAAACCGGTCCTAGGATGCTTGTTTCCAGTCCAGTGAGGACCTGGCTTGGCAGTTCGGGCTGGACTGTTCCCATGAGGCACAGGGTCAAGACTGATTTGCATATGGCTGGGTTCAAACTGGAACGGCATGGTGAGCAAAAAAACGATGGATTTAGGCCCAGATCTCTGTACTGGGGTGAATGTATGACATTGTTCTGCATTCTGTCCATCAATTGTTGTTTTTGCATTTGTCACCCCGAGTGGGAAGGGTATGCCGAGACGTGTGTCCCTTACTCTCCATGCCACTGGAATCAAGCTATCCTGGCTGAAGAGGGGTGAAACCCCAAAACCGGTCCTAGGATGCTTGTTTCCAGTCCAGTGAGGACCTGGCTTGGCAGTTCGGGCTGGACTGTTCCCATGAGGCACAGGGTCAAGACTGATTTGCATATGGCTGGGTTCAAACTGGAACGGCATGGTGAGCAAAAAAACGATGGATTTAGGCCCAGATCTCGGTACTGGGGTGAATGTATGACATTGTTCTGCATTCTGTCCATCGATTGTTGTTTTTGCATTTGTCACCCCGAGTGGGAAGGGTATGCCCAGACGTGGGTCCCTTGCTCTCCATGCCACTGGAATCAAGCAATCCTGGCTGAAGAGGGGTGAAACCCCAAAACCGGTCCTAGGATGCTTGTTTCCAGTCCAGTGAGGACCTGGCTTGGCAGTTCGGGCTGGACTGTTCCCATGAGGCACAGGGTCAAGACTGATTTGCATGTGGCTGGGTTCAAACTGGAACGGCATGGTGAGCAAAAAAACGATGGATTTAGGCCCAGATCTCTGTACTGGGGTGAATGTATGACATTGTTCTGCATTCTGTCCATCAATTGTTGTTTTTGCATTTGTCACCCCGAGTGGGAAGGGTATGCCGAGACGTGGGTCCCTTACTCTCCATGCCACTGGAATCAAGCTATCCTGGCTGAAGAGGGGTGAAACCCCAAAACCGGTCCTAGGATGCTTGTTTCCAGTCCAGTGAGGACCTGACTTGGCAGTTCGGGCTGGACTGTTCCCATGAGGCACAGGGTCAAGACTGATTTGCATATGGCTGGGTTCAAACTGGAACGGCATGGTGAGCAAAAAAACGATGGATTTAGGCCCAGATCTCTGTACTGGGGTGAATGTATGACATTGTTCTGCATTCTGTCCATCAATTGTTGTTTTTGCATTTGTCACCCCGAGTGGGAAGGGTATGCCCAGACGTGGGTCCCTTGCTCTCCATGCCACTGGAATCAAGCTATCCTGGCTGAAGGGGGGTGAAACCCTGAAACCGGCCCTAGGATGCTTGTTTCCAGTCCAGTGAGGACCTGGCTTGGCAGTTCGGGCTGGACTGTTCCCATGAGGCACAGGGTCAAGACTGATTTGCATATGGCTGGGTTCAAACTGGAACGGCATGGTGAGCAAAAAAACGATGGATTTAGGCCCAGATCTCTGTACTGGGGTGAATGTATGACATTGTTCTGGATTCTGTCCATCAATTGTTGTTTTTGCATTTGTCTCCCCGAGTGGGAAGGGTATGCCCAGACGTGGGTCCCTTGCTCTCCATGCCACTGGAATCAAGCTATCCTGGCTGAAGAGGGGTGAAACCCCGAAACCGGTCTTAGGATGCTTGTTTCCAGTCCAGTGAGGACCTGGCTTGGCAGTTCGGGCTGGACTGTTCCCATGAGGCACAGGGTCAAGACTGATTTGCATATGGCTGGGTTCAAACTGGAATGGCATGGTGAGCAAAAAAACGATGGATTTAGGCCCAGATCTCTGTACTGGGGTGAATGTATGACATTGTTCTGCATTCTGTCCATCAATTGTTGTTTTTGCATTTGTCACCCCGAGTAGGAAGGGTATGCCCAGACGTGGGTCCCTTGCTCTCCATTCCACTGGAATCAAGCTATCCTTGCTGAAGTGGGGTGAAACCCCGAAACCGGTCCTAGGATGCTTGTTTCCAGTCCAGTGAGGACCTGGCTTGGCAGTTCGGGCTGGACTGTTCCCATGAGGCACAGGGTCAAGACTGATTTGCATATGGCTGGGTTCAATCTGGAACGGCATGGTGAGCAAAAAAACGATGGATTTAGGCCCAGATCTCTGTACTGGGGTGAATGTATGACATTGTTCTGCATTCTATCCATCGATTGTTGTTTTTGCATTTGTCACCCCGAGTGGGAAGGGTATGCCCAGACGTGGGTCCCTTGCTCTCCATTCCACTGGAATCAAGCTATCCTGGCTGAAGAGGGGTGAAACCCCGAAACCGGTCCTAGGATGCTTGTTTCCAGTCCAGTGAGGACCTGGCTTGGCAGTTCGGGCTAGACTGTTCCCATGAGACACAGGGTCAAGACTGATTTGCATATGGCTGGGTTCAAACTGGAACGGCATGGCGAGCAAAAAAACGATGGATTTAGGCCCAGATCTCTGTACTGGGGTGAATGTATGACATTGTTCTGCATTCTGTCCATCAATTGTTGTTTTTGCATTTGTCACCCCGAGTGGGAAGGGTATGCCCAGACGTGGGTCCCTTGCTCTCCATGCCACTGGAACCAAACTATCCTGGCTGAAGAGGGGTGAAACCCCGAAACCGGTCCTAGGGTGCTTCTTTCCAGTCCAGTGAGGACCTGGCTTGGCAGTTCGGGCTGGACTGTTCCCATGAGGCACAGGGTCAAGACTGATTTGCATGTGGCTGGGTTCAAACTGGAACGGCATGGTGAGCAAAAAAACGATGGATTTAGGCCCAGATCTCTGTACTGGGGTGAATGTATGACATTGTTCTGCATTCTGTCCATCAATTGTTGTTTTTGCATTTATCACCCCGAGTGGGAAGGGTATGCCCAGACGTGGGTCCCTTGCTCTCCATGCCACTGGAATCAAGCTATCCTGGCTGAAGAGGGGTGAAAACCCAAAACCGGTCCTAGGATGCTTGTTTCCAGTCCAGTGAGGACCTGGCTTGGCAGTTCGGGCTGGACTGTTCCCATGAGGCACAGGGTCAAGACTGATTTGCATATGGCTGGGTTCAAACTGGAACGGCATGGTGAGCAAAAAAACGATAGATTTAGGCCCAGATCTCTGTACTGGGGTGAATGTATGACATTGTTCTGCATTCTGTCCATCAATTGTTGTTTTTGCATTTGTCACCCCGAGTGGGAAGGGTATGCCCAGACGTGGGTCCCTTGCTCTCCATGCCACTGGAATCAAGCTATCCTGGCTGAAGAGGGGTGAAACCCCGAAACCGGTCCTAGGATGCTTGTTTCCAGTCCAGTGAGGACCTGGCTTGGCAGTTCAGGCTGGACTGTTCCCATGAGGCACAGGGTCAAGACTGATTTGCATATGGCTGGGTTCAAACTGGAACGGCATGGTGAGCAAAAAAACGATGGATTTAGGCCCAGATCTCTGTACTGGGGTGAATGTATGACATTGTTCTACATTCTGTCCATCAATTGTTGTTTTTGCATTTGTCACCCCGAGTGGGAAGGGTATGCCCAGACGTGGGTCCCTTGCTCTCCATTCCACTGGAATCAAGCTATCCTGGCTGAAGAGGGGTGAAACCCCGAAACCGGTCCTAGGATGCTTGTTTCCAGTCCAGTGAGGACCTGGCTTGGCAGTTCGGGCTGGACTGTTCCCATGAGGCACAGGGTCAAGACTGATTTGCATATGGCTGGGTTCAAACTGGAACGGCATGGTGAGCAAAAAAACGATGGATTTAGGCCCAGATCTCTGTACTGGGGTGAATGTATGACATTGTTCTGCATTCTGTCCATCAATTGTTGTTTTTGCATTTGTCACCCCGAGTGGGAAGGGTATGCCCAGACGTGGGTCCCTTGCTCTCCATGCCACTGGAATCAAGCTATCCTGGCTGAAGAGGGGTGAAATCCCGAAACCGGTCCTAGGATGCTTGTTTCCAGTCCAGTGAGGACCTGGCTTGGCAGTTCGGGCTGGAATGTTCCCATGAGGCACAGGGTCAGGACTGATTTGCATATGGCTGGGTTCAAACTGGAACGGCATGGTGAGCACAAAAATGATGGATTTAGGCCCAGATCTCTGTACTGGGGTGAATGTATGACATTGTTCTGCATTCTGTCCATCAATTGTTGTTTTTGCATTTGTCACCCCGAGTGGGAAGGGTATGCCCAGACGTGGGTCCCTTGCTCTCCATGCCACTGGAATCAAGCTATCCTGGCTGAAGAGGGGTGAAACCCCGAAACCGGTCCTAGCATGCTTGTTTCCAGTCCAGTGAGGACCTGGCTTGGCAGTTCGGGCTGGACTGTTCCTATGAGGCACAGGGTCAAGACTGATTTGCACATGGCTGGGTTCAAACTGGAACGGCATGGTTAGCAAAAAAACGATGGATTTAGGCCCAGATCTCTGTACTGGGGTGAATGTATGACATTGTTCTGCATTCTGTCCATCAATTGTTGTTTTTGCATTTGTCACCCCGAGTGGGAAGGGTATGCCCAGACGTGGGTCCCTTGCCCTCCATGCCACTGGAATGAAGCTATCCTGGCTGAAGAGGGGTAAAACCCCGAAACCGGTCCTAGGATGCTTGTTTCCAGTCCAGTGAGGACCTGGCTTGGCAGTTCGGGCTGGACTGTTCCCATGAGGCACAGGGTCAAGACTGATTTGCATATGGCTGGGTTCAAACTGGAACGGCATGGTGAGCAAAAAAACGATCTATTTAGGCCCAGATCTCTGTACTGGGGTGAATGTATGACATTGTTCTGCATTCTGTACATCAATTGTTGTTTTTGCATTTGTCACCCCGAGTGGGAAGGGTATGCCCAGACGTGGGTCCCTTGCTCTCCATTCCACTGGAATCAAGCTATCCTGGCTGAAGAGGGGTGATACCCCGAAACCGGTTCTAGGATGCTTGTTTCCAATCCAGTGAGGACCTGGCTTTGCAGTTCGGGCTGGACTGTTCCCATGAGGCACAGGGTCAAGACTGATTTGCATATGGCTGAGTTCAAACTGGAACATGCGGCATGGTGAGCAAAAAACCGATGGATTTAGGCCCAGATCTCTGTACTGGGGTGAATGTATGACATTGTTCTGCATTCTGTCCATCAATTGTTGTTTTTGCATTTGTCAACCCGAGTGGGAAGGGTATGCCCAGACGTGGGTCCCTTGCTCTCCATGCCACTGGAATCAAGCTATCCTGGCTGAAGAGGGGTGAAACCCCGAAACCGGTCCTAGGATGCTTCTTTCCAGTCCAGTGAGGACCTGGCTTGGCAGTTCGGGCTGGACTGTTCCCATGAGGCACAGGGTCAAGACTGATTCGCATATGGCTGGGTTCAAACTGGAACGGCATGGTGAGCAAAAAAACGATGGATTTAGGCCCAGATCTCTGTACTGGGGTGAATGTATGACATTGTTCTGCATTCTGTCCATCAATTGTTGTTTTTGCATTTATCAAACCGAGTGGGAAGGGTATGCCCAGACGTGGGTCCCTTGCTCTCCATGCCACTGGAATCAATCTATCCTGGCTGAAGAGGGGTGAAACCCTGAAATCGGTCCTAGGATGCTTGTTTCCAGTCCAGTTTTGACCTGGCTTGGCAGTTCGGGCTGGACTGTTCCCATGAGGCACAGGGTCAAGACTGATTTGCATATGGCTGGGTTCAAACTGGAACGGCATGGCGAGCAAAAAAACGATGGATTTAGGCCCAGATCTCTGTACTGGGGTGAATGTATGACATTGTTCTGCATTCTGTCCATCAATTGTTGTTTTTGCATTTGTCACCCCGAGTGGGAAGGGTATGCCCAGACGTGGGTCCCTTGCTCTCCATGCCACTGGAATCAAGCTATCCTGGCTGAAGAGGGGTGAAACCCCGAAACCGGTCCTAGGATGCTTGTTTCCAGTCCAGTGAGGACCTGGCTTGGAAGTTCGGGCTGGACTGTTCCCATGAGGCACAGGGTCAAGACTGATTTGCATATGGCTGGGTTCAAACTGGAACGGCATGGTGAGCAAAAAAACGATGGATTTAGGCCCAGATCTCTGTACTGGGGTGAATGTATGACATTGTTCTGCATTCTGTCCATCAATTGTTGTTTTTGCATTTATCACCCCGAGTGGGAAGGGTATGCCCAGACGTGGGTCCCTTGCTCTCCATGCCACTGGAATCAAGCTATCCTGGCTGAAGAGGGGTGAAACCCCAAAACCGGTCCTAGGATGCTTGTTTCCAGTCCAGTGAGGACCTGGCTTGGCAGTTCGGGCTGGACTGTTCCCATGAGGCACAGGGTCAAGACTGATTTGCATATGGCTGGGTTCAAACTGGAACGGCATGGTGAGCAAAAATACGATAGATTTAGGCCCAGATCTCTGTACTGGGGTGAATGTATGACATTGTTCTGCATTCTGTCCATCAATTGTTGTTTTTGCATTTGTCACCCCGAGTGGGAAGGGTATGCCCAGACGTGGGTCCCTTGCTCTCCATGCCACTGGAATCAAGCTATCCTGGCTGAAGAGGGGTGAAACCCCGAAACCGGTCCTAGGATGCTTGTTTCCAGTCCAGTGAGGACCTGGCTTGGCAGTTCGGGCTGGACTGTTCCCATGAGGCACAGGGTCAAGACTGATTTGCATATGGCTGGGTTCAAACTGGAACGGCATGGTGAGCAAAAAAACGATGGATTTAGGCCCAGATCTCTGTACTGGGGTGAATGTATGACATTGTTCTACATTCTGTCCATCAATTGTTGTTTTTGCATTTGTCACCCCGAGTGGGAAGGGTTTGCCCAGACGTGGGTCCCTTGCTCTCCATTCCACTG
>NW_028188258.1:0-96206 GCF_964204655.1 Triturus cristatus | reverse complement strand
ATGGATGGATGGATGGGTGGATGGATATGGATGGATGGATATGGATGGATGGACATAGATGGATATGGATGGATGGATAGATATGGATAGTTATGGACAGATAGATATGGATGGATAGATAGATATGGATGGATGGATAGTGGGATATATATGGATGAATGGATAGATAGATAGATAGATAGATAGATAGATAGATAGATAGATAGATAGATAGATAGATAGATAGATAGATAGAGAGAGAGATAGATAGATAGATAGATAGATAGATAGATAGATAGATAGATAGATAGATAGATAGATAGATAGATAGATAGATAGATAGATAGATAGATAGATAGATAGATAGATAGATAGATAGATAGATAGATAGATAGATAGATAGATAGATAGATAGATAGATAGATATGGATGGATGGATAGATATGGATGGATGGATAGATATGGATGGATGGATGGATAGATATAGATAGATGGATAGATAGATATGGATGGATGGATAGATATGGATGATGGATAGATATGGATGGATGGATATGGATGGATAGATATGGATGGATGCATAGATATGGATGGATAGATAGATATGGATGAATAGATAGATATGGATGGATAGATAGATAGATATTGATGGATGAATAGATATGGATGGATGAATAGATATGGATGGATAGATGGATGGATGGATAGATATGGATGGATGGATGGGTGTGGATGGATGGATGGATGGATATGGATGGATGGATGGATGGATGGATGGATGGATATGGATGGATGGATAGGTATGGATGGATATGGATCGATGGATGGATATGGATGGATGGATGGATGGATGGATGAATATGGATGGATAGATAGATAGATATGGATGGATGGATAGATATGGATGGATGGATGGATAGATATGGATAGATAGAATTATAAGTATGGATGGATAGATTTGTATGGATTGATGGATAGATATGGATGGATGAATAGATATGGATGGATGGATATGGATAGATGGTTGGATGGATATGGATGGATGGATGGATATGGATGGATGGATAGATATATAAGGATGGATGGATAGATATGGATGGATGGATGATAAATATGGATGAATAGATGGATAGATTTGGATGGATAGATATGGATGGATGGATGGATATGGATGGATGGATATGGATGGATGGATATGGATGGATGGATATGGATGAATGGATGGATGGATGGATATGGATGGATAGATATGGATAGATGGATAGAGAGATATGGATGGATGGATAGATTTGGATGGATGGATAGATATGGATGGATGGATAGATATGGATGGATGGATGGATGGATGGATATGGATGGATAGATATGGATGGATAGACATGGATGGATGGATATGGATGGATGGATGGATATGGATGGATGGATAGATATGGATGGATGGATTGATATGGATGGATATGGATGATGGATAGATATGGATGGATGGATAGATATGGATGGATATGGATGGATAGATGGATGGATATGGATGGATGGATATGGATGGATGGATGGATGGATATGGATGGATGGATAGATATGGATAGATGGATGGATAAGGATGGATGGATGTGGATGTATATATAAGGATGGCTAGACATGGATGGATAGATATGGATCGATGGATGGATGGATAGATAGATATGGATGGATAGATATGGATGGATGGATAGATATGGATGGATGGATAGATAGATATGGATGGATGGATAGATATGGATGATGGATGGATGGATGGATATGGATGGATATATATGGATGGATAGATAGATATGGATGGATGGATAGATAGATGTGGATGGATAGATAGATATGGATGGATGGATGGATAGATATGGATGGATAGATATCGATGGATAGATAGATATCAATGGATAGATAGATATGGATGGATGGATATGGATGGATGGATGGAGATGGATGGATGGATGGATGGATGGATGGATATGGATGGATGGATAGATATGGATGGATGGATGGATATGGATGGATGGATTGATATGGATGGATATGGATGGATGGATAGATATGGATGGATGGATAGATATGGATGGATATGGATGGATGGATGGATTGATATGGATGGATGGATATGGATGGATAGATAGATATGAATGGATGGATGGATGGATGGATAAGGATGGATGGATATGGATGTATATATATGGATGGATAGATATGGATGGATAGATATGGATGGATGGATGGATAGATAGATATGGATGGATAGATATGGATGGATGGATAGATATGGATGGATGGATAGATATGGATGGATAGATATGGATGGATGGATAGATAGATATGGATGGATGGATAGATATGGATGGATGGATGGATAAGGATGGATGGATATGGATGGATATATATAGATGGATAGTTATGGATGGATAGATATGGATGGATGGATGGACAGATAGATATGGATGGATAGATATGGATGGATGGATGGATGGATGGATAGATATGGATGGATAGATATCGATGGATGGATAGATATCGATGGATAGATATGGATGGATGGAGATGGATGGATAGATGGATATGGATGGATGGATAGATATGGATGGATGGATGGATATGGATGGATAGATATGGATGGATAGATATGGATGGATGAATGGATAGATATGGATGGATAGATATGGATAGATATGGATGGATGGATAGATATGGATAGATAGATAGATATGGATGGATGGATAGATATAGATGGATGGATACAAATGGATGGATATGGATGGATGGTTCGATATCGATGGATGGATATGGATGGATGGATGAATGGATGGATGGATGGATATGAATGGATGGATGGATATAGATGGATGGATGGATAGAGATGGATGGATAGATATGGATGGATAGATATGGATGGATAGATATGGATGGATGAATAGATAGATATGGATGGATAGATATGTATAGATATGGATGGATGGATAGATATGGATAGATAGATAGAAATGGATGAATGGATAGATATTGATGGAGAGGTAGATATGGATGGATGGGTAGATATGGATGGATGGATAGATATGGATGGATGGATAGATATGGATGATAGATATGGATGGATGGATAGATATGAATGGAAGGATAGATATGAATGGATGGAGAGGTATGGATGGATGGATAGATATGGATGGATGGATGGATGGATATGGATATGGATGGATAGAGATGGATGGATGGACATGGATGGATGGATGGATATGGATAGATGGATGGATATGGATGGATGGATGGATATGGATGGATGGATGGATATGGATGGATGGACATAGATGGATATGGATGGATGGATAGATATGGATAGTTATGGACAGATAGATATGGATGGATGATGGATAGATATGGATGGATGGATGGATAAATGGATGGATAGATATGGATGGATAGATATGGATGGATGGACATGGATGGATGGATGGATATGGATGGATGGATAGATATGGATGGATGGATAGATATGGATGGATGGATAGATATGGATGGATATGGATGGATAGATGGATGGATATGGATGGATGGATATGGATGGATAGATGCATGGATATGGATGGATGGATAGATATGGATGGATGGATAAGGATGGATGGATATGGATGTATATATATGGATGGATACATATGGATGGATAGATATGGATGGATGGATGGATAGATAGATATGGATGGATAGATATGGATGGATGGATAGATATGGATGGATGGATAGATATGGATGGATGGATAGACAGATATGGATGGATGGATAGATATGGATTGATGGATGGATGGATGGATGGATGGATGGATAAGGATGGATGGATATGGATGTATATATATGGATGGATAGATATGGATGGATGGATAGATAGATAGATATGGATGGATAGATAGATATGGATGGATGGATGGATAGATATGAATGGATAGATATTGATGGATGGATAGATATCGATGGATAGATAGCTATGGATGGGTGGATATGGATGGATGGATGGATGGATGGATCGAGATGGATGGATGGATGGATATGGATGGATGCATAGATATGGATGGATGGATAGATATGGATGGATGGATTGATATGGATGGATATGGATGGATAGATAGATATGGATGGATGGATAGATATGGATGGATATGGATGGATGGATGGATATGGATGGATGGATATGGATGGATGGATGGATGGATATGGATGGATGGATAGATATGGATGGATGGATGGATGGATAAGGATGGATGGATATGGATGTATATATATGGATGGATAGATATGGATGGATAGATATGGATGGATGGATGGATAGATATAGATGGATAGATATGGATGGATGGATGGATGGATAGATATGGATGGATGGATAGATATGCATGGATGGATAGATATGGATGGATGGATAGATAGATATGGATGGATAGATATGGATGGATGGATGGATGGATGGATGGATGGATGGATGGATAGATAGATATGGATGGATAGATATGGATGGATAGATATGGATGGATAGATATGGATGGATGGATTGATAGATAGATATGGATGGATGGATGGATGGATAGATATGGATGGATAGATATTGATGGATGGATAGATATGGATGGATGGATAGATGGATATGGATGGATGGATAGATATGGATGGATGGATAGATATGGATGGATAGATATGGGTGGATGAATGGATAGATATAGATGGATAGAAATGGATAGATATGGATGGATGGATAGATATGGATGGATGGATAGATATGGATGGATGGATAGATAGTTATGGATGGATGGTTGGGGATGGATGGATGGATGGATGGATATGAATGGATGGATGGATATGGATGGATGGATGGATAGAGATGGATGGATAGATATGGATGGATAGATATGGATGGATATATATGGATAGATATGGATGGATGGATAGATATGGATGGATAGATAGATATGGATGAATGGATAGATATGGATGGATATATATGGATAGATATGGATGGATGGGTAGATATGGATGGATAGATAGATATGGATGGATAGATAGATATGGATGGAGAGGTAGATATGGATGGATGGGTAGATATGGATGGATGGATAGATACGGATAGATGGATGGATAGATATGGATAGATATGGATAAGGATGGATGGATATGGATGGATAGGTATGGATGGATAGATATGGATGAATGGATGGATAGATATGGATGGATGGATGGATAGATATGGATGTGGATGGATAGATTGATATGGATGGATATGGATGGATGGATGGATATGGATGATATGGATGGATGGATGGATGGATGGATGGATAGATATGGATGGATGGATGGATATGTATGGATGGATAGATATGTATGGATGGATAGATATGGATGGATGGATAGATATGGATGGATGGATGGATGGATATGAATGGATGGATATGGATGGATGGATATGGATGGATAGATGGATGGATGGATTGATGGATGGATGGATATGGATGGATGGATATGGATGAATGGATATGGATGGATGGATGGATGGATGGACGGATGGATATGAATGGATATGGATGGATGGATGGATATGGATGGATGGATGGATATGGATGGGGATGGATGGATGGATATGGATGGGGATTGATTGATGGATGGATATGGATAAGGATGGATGGATGGATGTGGATGGATGGATGGATGGATATGGATGGATGGATAGATGGATATGGATGGATTGGTGGATATGGATTGATGGATATTGATGGATGGATATGGATATGGATAGATGGATATGGATGGATGGATATGGATGGATGGATATGAATGGATGGATATGGATGGATGGATATGGATGGATATTGATGGATGGATATGGATGGATATGGATGGATGGATGGATATGGATGGATGGACAGATGGATATGGATGGATGGATATGGATGGATGGATGGATATGGATGGAAATGGATGGATGGATATGGATGGGGATTGATTGATGGATGGATGGATATGGATGGGGATGGATGGATGGATGTGGATGGATGGATGGATGGATGGATGGATATGGATGGATGGATAGATGGATATGGATGGATATGGATATGGATAGATGGATATGGATGGATGGATATGGATGGATGGATATGAATGGATGGATATGGATGGATGGATATGGATGGATATTGATGGATGGATATGGATGGATATGGATGGATGGAGATTGATGGATGTGGATGGATGCATATGGATGGATGTGGATGGATGGATGAATATGGATGGATGGATGGATGTGAATGGATATGGATGGATAGATAGATGTGGATGGATGGATGGATGGATATGGATGGATGGATAGATATGGATGGATATGGATGGATGGATATGGATGGATGGATGTGGATGGATGGATGGATGGATGTGGATGGATAGATGGAGATGGATAGATGGATGGATGGATTTGGATGCATATGGATGGATGGATGTGGATGGATGGATGATGGATGGATATGGATGGATGGAGAGATATGGATAGATGGGTGGATATGGATGGATGGATATGGATGGATAGATGGATGTGGATAGATGTGGATGGATATGGATGGATAGATGGATGGATGGATGGATGGATGGATGGATATGGATGGATAGATGGATATGGATGGATATGTATGGATGGACATGGATGGATGGATATGGATGGATGGATGGATGGATGGATATATGGATGGATAGATGGATGGATATGGATGGATATATGGATGGATAGATATGGATGGATGGATGGATGCATATGGATGGATGGATGGATATGGATAGATATATGGATGGATGGATATGGATGGATGGATGGATGGATATGGATGGATGGATGGAGATGGATGGATGGATATGTATGGAAATGGATGGATGGATGGATGGATGGATGGATGGATATGGATGGATGGATATGGATGAATGGATGGATATGGATATATGGATGGATGGATGGATAGATATGGATGGATGGATATGGATGGATGGATATGGATGGATGGATGGATATGGATAGATGGATATGATATGAATGGATATGGATGGATGGATATGGATGGATGGATGGATGGATGGATATGGATGGATGGATGGATATCGATGGATGGATGGATATGAATGGATGGATATGGATGGCTATGGATGGATGGATGGATATGGATGGATGGATATGGATGAATGGATGGATAAGGATGGATGGATGGATATGGATGGATGGATGGATGGATATGTGTGAGAAAGTGGCTCGTATATACTGCTGTAAGAGGCATAGCCTCCAGGGTTTGACAGTGGTAGCTTGGTCGAGCAGTAAGGCAGTATCAGAGGACAGTGTAAAGCATTTGTTGTATACACTCAGTCAGCAAATGGTCTCACACACTCAATAACTGAACTCTAGGCCAATGGTTTATATATATAAAAAATATATGCTTGTTTTATTTTAGAACCAACACTTGGATTTAAAATATACTTTCTCGGAATGAGATGTTTCATATAAATACTTTTGCAATATGCAATTGACTTTTGTAAACAGTTCCAAGTGGTTGCAATAGGCAACTCTATTTTAAACACAACAATGCATTGAGCTCAATGGAAAATTCAAGTTATTTGCAACAGATTACTTTTTAGATTACTTTTGGAATTCCAGGACTGGATCCTAGAGTCAGTCCTGGGTCAGTGCTCAGAATCAAGTGATGAAAGTCGACTTAATTACTGTAATGATTTTTAAACAATATTTAGCTATTTTAAAAGTTGACACTTAAAAAATATTTCAAAGAAAACAGTCAGTGGTTCCCTATGGAAGAAAATTCAAGTTGCAGGTACAGTATGTTCTCGTTACTTTTGTAATCCAGTACTGGGTGCCTAGACTCAGTACTGGGACCTTTATCCAAAACAGGTAAGTAATTACGTTTTCAGATATTATACGATTTTTGAAGAATATTTAAAGTTTGCAGAAATCGACACTTAGAAGAAATTTCACAGAAAAACAATCAATGGTTTCCTATGGAAGAAAATTAGGTTAAGGGTAAGTACAGTTGTAAGTATTTTTCAGAGTCAGTGCTGGGCACCAAGATCCAGCACTGGGAGCTCACCTAAGAGCAAGTGACTAATTTCGTTTTCGTTACTCGGCTGATTTATGTGAATATTTTAAGATTTGAAAAGTCCACACTTAGAAGAAATTTCAGGAAAAAGCCAGTCAATGTTACCCTAGGAGGAAAATAGAGTTAGCAGTTTAAGGGTAAGTACTCGACTGGCAGAGTTGAGGTTCTGGGCATAGACTCAGGGTTCCCCCAGGGTAGGTACAGTTGGTTCACCCTCAGCGACTCTAGGGCGGCCGGGTGCAGAGAGAGTTAGGCCCAATGTTATCCTATGAGGGATAGGGGGTGGCCTTGGTTGGTGGCTGCTGACTGGCAAGCCACGCGGCTGTGGGAGCTGGGCTCCTGGTCACTTACTCAGGGCAAGTGGGGAAGTAGGTAGGTGTAGAGTTTTCACGGCCAGGGCCACTCGCGCGGCTGGGTGCAGAGTGCTTTTGAGCCTTCGGGCGCTCAATTGATTTCAATGGGAAATCTCCGGTTAAGGAAAAGGCTGCAAGCTCGGGGACGAGGACTCTTCAGGTGCCACCACCACTTTGAGAGGTAAGTTGGGTAGTTGGAGGTTAGGTAGGTACCCCGGGATTGGGCACAGGGGGCCGCAGGGTGCCGCGTGCAGGGGTGCCTTTTGGTGTCGGGAAATCTTACCCTCTGTTGATCGCGGTAGGGGGGTACCTTGTTCTGAGGCTGCAGGCTTCTTCAGGAGTGTCGAGGGAGGTCCTTGGGTGCCAGACTCGGGGTCGCAGTCGCTGTGGGGTCGTCCTCGGGGTCTTTGTCCACTCCGGCACTGGCCAGGCTTGGCTGGTGCAGAGTGTGCTGGGTTAGCGGTTCCGGGCTGCTGCCAAGGATTAGAGGTAGGTTTTGAGCAGAGCCTCTACTCATGGGAGTCCCAGGGGCTTAGAGCCAAAAGGTAGCCAGGTCCTCCGAGGTTTCTGAGGTTGCTGGCCACAAGAGATGCCGGGTTGGAGCAGGAGCAGGTTCGAGGGTCGACAGGCCGGTAGGGCTGGGGCCAAGGCAGTTGGTGTCTTCCTCTTTTTAGCAGCTGCAGGGCAGGTCTTCTTTCTTCTTGCTCTTCTTTGTATTTTTGAATCTGAAATCTGGGGAAGGAAGGTTCAGGGTGTCCCTAACTACTATATTTAGGGGTGTCACAGGTAGGTGAAGGGCAGGGACGAATGGGTCCCTGTCTTGGGGTGGGTAAATCCCCTATCCTGCCTCTCTCCTGTGGGAGGAGGGCAGTAGCCTAGTCCTGATAGGGTAGGGCTCACCATCTTCAAGATGGCGAGAGCCCAGAGATGTGCTTCACCTCGCCTCCCCCACCTGAGGGGTGGGGTTGGCAGGCTGGCACATCCCCTGTCCTTATTTGGGGTTTCCGGCCAAAGCTTCCCACCATAGTGGGGGGTTGCAGTGGCCTGGTGAAGCTCACAGAGGCGGCATGCCTTTGAAGCTTCCCCCTGCCCATCCTGGGGGAGGAGATTTAGCACCTCGCCCAGGATGTGCATTGTTGCAGGCCCAGGAGAGCAGGGGCTCTCCTACCCAGGGGTCCAGCAACATGTCTACTGGGTGGCAGCCTAGGCAGCCTCAGAGCAGACGTGGATTGTAGGTTAGGTTTAAGGTGGCACCTCTAAGATGCCCTCTGGGGTGCTGGGTACATTAAATCCCAAAGTGGCATCAGTGTGGGTTTAATGTGCTGAGAAGTTTGATACCAAACTTCTCAGTCTTTAGTGTTGCCATTATGGTGCTGTGGAGCTCGTGTTTGACAAGCTCTCAGCACCATGTACTCTTAAATGGCAGCACTGCACTTACAGTGCTCAGGAATGGACCTGGGCACTGTAGGGGCACAGGGCTCCTGCTCCTGTGCCCACACCATTGGCATAAGGCACCCAGCTAGAGGGGTGACTGATGTATGCCATGGCAGTGTAGGTGATGGGCATGGCACACAGGGATGTGTGTCATGTCGACTTTGTTTTTGTCTTGCACCCAAACACTCAGTCTGCAAAGGCAGTGTGTGTGTTTAAGGGTACAGGGCCTCTAAGGGTGGCACAAGAAATGCTGCAGCCCTTAGAGGCCTTCCCTGGTCACAAGGCCCTGGGTACCTAGGGTACCATTTACCAGGGGCTGACATGTGGCCAGGGTTTGCCAATTTGGGTTTGGTTTGTTTTAGGGAAGGAACATAGGCCCTGGGCACCTGATTGGCAGGAGTCCAGGGACACTCAGTCGATGTACATACAGCAATTCAGCAAAAAGTGGGGGCATACCATGCAAGAAAGATGGCACTTTCTCACCCCCCCCCAAATGAAAGGTGATGAGACTAACCTTGCCCTATGGAATCTTCATTGTCTAAGTGGAAGAACCTGGAAAGTCCATCTGCATTGGCATGGGCAGTCCCTGGTCTGTGTTCCACTTCAAAGTCCATTCCCTGTAGGGAGATGGACCACCTTAGTAGTTTTGGATTTTCCCCTTTCATCTGCATTAGCCATCTGAGAGGTCTGTGGTCAGTTTGAACCAGGAAGTGAGTACCAAACAGGTATGGCCTCAACTTCTTCAGGGACCAAACCACAGCAAAGGCCTCCCTCTCAATGGCACTCCAACGCTGCTCTCTGGGGAGTAGCCTCCTGCTTATAAAAGCAACAGGTTGGTCTTGGCCTTCATCATTGGTCTGGGATAGGACCGCTCCTATCCCTAGCTCAAAGGCATCAGTCTGCACTATGAACTGCTTGCGTTAATCTGGAGCTTTTAGAATTGGTGCTGAGCAAATTGCTTCTTTTAGGGTGTCAAAAGCCTTTTGGCAACTAACTGTCCAGTTCACCTTCTTGGGCATCTTCTTGGAGGTGAGTTCTGTGAGGGGGGTCACAATGGACCCATACCCCTTCACAAACCTCCTGTAGTATCCAGGCAAGCCAAGGAATGCCCTGACTTGGGTCTGGGTTGTTGGAGCTATCCAGTCCATGATGGCCTGGATCTTGGGTTGTAAGGGTGGACCTGGCCTCCACCTACAAGGTGGCCCAAGTACACCACAGTGCCCTGCCCTATCTGGCATTTGGATGCCTTGATAGTGAGACCTGCATTGTGCAGAGCCTCTAAAACTTTTCCAAGGTGGATCAAGTGATCCTGCCAGGTGGAGCTAAAGACAGCTAGATCATCAAGATAAGCTGCACTAAAGGACTCCAGCCCAGCCAGGACATGGTTCACCAGCCTCTGGAAAGTGGCAGGGGCATTCGTTAACCCAAAGGGCATCACAGTAAACTGATAATGCCCATCAGGGATGGAGAATGCTGTTTTTTCTTTTGCTCCTGGGGCCATGCCAATCTGCCAGCACCCTGCAATTAAGTCAAAGGTACTGAGGAATTGGGCAGCCCCTAATTTATCTATCAGCTCATCTGCTCTTGGGATAGGGTGAGCATCTGTCTTAGTGACAGAGTTGAGCCCTCTATAGTCCACACAGAACCTCATCTCTCTCTTTTCACCTTGTTGATGAGGCTTGGGGACTAGAACCACTGGGCTGGCCCAGGGGCTCTCAGAGGGTTCAATGACCCCTGACTCCAGCATCTTGCTGACCTCAGCTTTGATGCTCTCCTTGACTTGGTCTGACTGTCGATAGATTTTGTTTTTGACAGGTGCACTGTCACCAGTGTCCACATCATGGGTACACCAGTTTATCAGACCAGGGGTCAGGGAAAAGAGGCTAGCATACTGCTGCAAGACCTGCTTGCAGTCAGTCTGCTGTTGGGCAGAGAGGGTGTCTGAGAATATCACACCATCTACTGATCCATCTTTTGGGCTGTAGGAGAGGAGGTCAGGGAGAGGTTCACTCTCTGCTTCCTGCTCCTCATCAGTCACCATCAGCATGGTGATGTCAGCCCTGTCATTGTAGAGCTTGAGGCGGTTCACATGGATGACCTCTTGGGTGTCCTGCTAGTGCCCAGGTCAACTAAATAGGTGACCTCACTCTTTCTTTCTAGGATAGGGTAAGGGCCACTCCATTTATCTTGGAGAGCCCTTGGTGCCACTGGCTCCAAAACCCACACCTGTTGCCCAGGTTGAAATTCAACCAGTGCAGCTTTTTGGTCATACCAGTGCTTCTGGAGCTCCTGGATGGCCTCAAGATTCTTGGATGCTTTTTCCATGTACTCAGCCATTCTGGACCTTAGGCCAAGCACGTAGTCCACTATGTCTTGTTTGGGCTCTTGAAGAGGCCTCTCCCAGCCCTCTTTTACAAGACAAAGTGGTCCCCTCACAGGATGACCAAACAGAAGTTCAAAGGGTAAGAAACCTACTCCCTTCTGTGGTACCTCCCTGTAAGCGAAAAGCAGGCATGGTAACAGGACATCCCATCTCCTTTTGAGTTGTTTAGGGAGCCCCATGATCATACCTTTCAATGTCTTGTTGAATCTCTCAACAAGGCCATTGGTTTGTGGGTGGTAGGGTGTAGTAAACTTATACTGCACCACACACTCCTTCCACATGTGTGTTAGGTAAGCAGACATGAATTTGGAACCTCTGTCTGAAACCACCTCCTTAGGAAACCCCACTCTGGTGAAGACACCCAGGAGGGCCTTGGCTACTGCAGGAGCTGTAGTAGTCCTAAGTGGAATTGCTTCAGGGTACCTAGTGGCATGATCCACTACCGCTAGAATAAATTTGTTCCCTGAGGCTGTGGGAGGTTCAAGTGGACCCACAATGTCCACTCCTACCCTTTCAAAGGGGACCCCCACCACTGGTAGTGGGATGAGGGGGGCCTTTGTGTGGCCACCTGTCTTGCCACTGGCTTGACAGGTAACACAGGAGCTGACGAACTCCTTCACCTTTTGGTGCATCTGGGGCCAGTAAAAGGGACTCACTAGCCTTTCCCAAGTTTTGGATTGCCCCAGATGTCCAGCTAGGGGGATGTCATGAGCCAAAGTTAGGAGGAACTCCCTGTACTTCTGTGGTACTACCACCCTCCTGGTGGCTCCAGGAGTGGGGTTTCTTGCCTCAGCATACAGTAATCCCTCTTCCCAATAAGCTCTGTGGGTACCACTGACATCTCCCCTTGCTTCTGAAACAGCTTGCTGCCTCAGGCTTTCAAGAGTGGGACAGTCTCGCTGACCCTGGCACAGCTCTTCCCTAGAGGGTCCCCCTGGGCCCAAGAGTTCAACCTGGTAAGGGTCAAGCTCCATGGACTCAGTTCCCTCAGGGGTATCCAAATCCTCTCCCTGGGGAGAGGGGTCCTGAATGTTTTGCTGTGTAGTAGCTGGTTCCCCAGTCTTCTTTCCTTTTCTCTTGGTTGGCTGGGCCATTATTTCAGGCTTCGGACCTACTTTTTCACCCTTCCTCTTGCTCTGTGCTCTGGTTTGCACACACACCAATTCAGGGATGCCAGCATGGCTGCATGGGCCTTTAGCTCAACCTCAGCCCAGGCTGAGGTTTCCAGATCATTTCCAAGCAGACAGGCAGCTGGCAACTTTGGAGAGACCACTACCTGTTTCAGGCCAGTTACACTCCCCCAGCCTAATGTTACCATGGCCATGGGATGACTAGTGGTGACACTGTCAGCGTTGGTGACTGGGTAAGACTTCCCAATCAAGTATTGCTCAGGGGAAACCAGTGTGTCTTTCACCATAGTAACACTGGCACCTATATCCCTCAGAGCTTCTACCCTAGTTCCATTCACCCAGGGGTACTGTAAGTATTTCTTTAAGTTGGGGGGCCACACAGCTACAGTGGCAAACTCCACTTCTCCCAAGGAGACTAGACTTGCTTCAGTGTGTTCCCAGATTTGCTCAGGGTACACCTCTGATCCCATTTGTACGCTTGCTGCCCCAGGAGTAGCTGTACTGGGTGCCTTAGGGGCTTTGTTTTGGGGGCAAGCTACAGTTAGGTGTCCTGACTTCTTACAGTTATTACACCAGGCCTTTAAGGGATCAAAGTTCTTCCCCCTATATGGTTGGGGCACATAGGGAGTAGTTTGGGTCCCACCACCTGAACAGGTTTTTGGGGCCCTTTGGAAGACTCAGACTTTTTATCTTGGGGATTCTCACCACCTTTCCCCTGGGGAGGTTTTGTGACCACCAGTGGCTGTCTTTGTCACCCTAGTCTTGACCCAGTGGTCTGCCTTCTTTCCCAATTCTTGGGGAGAAATTAGACCTAGGTCTACTAAATGCTGATGCAACTTTTCATTTGTGCAGTTACTCAATATATGTTCCTTCATGAATAAATTATACAATCCAGGAAAATCCTGCACACCATGTCCAGCTAACCAACCATCCAGTGTCTTCACTGAGAAGTCCACAAAATCAATCCAGGACTGGGTCTGGGTTTTGTGAGCCCCCCTGAATCTAATTCTATACTCCTCAGTGGTGAATCCAAATCCCTCAATCAGAGCTTTCTTCATGAGGTCATAGGATCCTGCTTCTGGCCCAGAAAGGGTCAGAAGCCTGTCTCTGCAGTTACCAGAGAACAGTTCCCACAGGAGTGCCCCCCATAGAGGTTTCCTTACTTTTCTGATATCACAAGCCCTCTCAAAGGCTGTAAACCATTTGGTGATATCACCACCTTCCTTAAATTTAGGGACAATCCCTTTGGGGATTTTAAGGTCAGAAGTTTCCTCCCTATCCTTATTTTTATTATTGCTGCCACCATTGATGGGTGCTAAACCCATCTCTCTCCTTTCTTTTTCTAGAGCCAGGAGCCTGGACTCTAGCTCTAGTCTTCTTACCAGCCTCATAAGGCTGTCCTCTTCACTGGTGGGTCCCCCAGTGTTCTCTCTGGTACTAGAGCCACCTGTGTAGTCTCTAGGTGCCCAGATGCTAATCCTTGGATTGGAGGGTATGGGTGCCCTCTCCTCCCTAGGGAATAGTATGGGGGGGGTTATTATCAACCTCCTCTGCTTCCCCTTCCTCATCTGACTGGCCATCACCATGTTCAGATGGGTGGTCCTTAGCATACTCAGCCAAGAGCTCCTG
Source organism: Triturus cristatus (assembly GCF_964204655.1). Taxonomy (NCBI): domain Eukaryota; kingdom Metazoa; phylum Chordata; class Amphibia; order Caudata; family Salamandridae; genus Triturus; species Triturus cristatus. The sequence continues at coordinate 81,160 of NW_028188258.1, read as the reverse complement.
GAGCCCTAGTTTGGTTGGATGCAGGCCCATTGGTAAATTTTTAAGTTTGCATAAGGACCCCAATTCCTTGAAAGACAAGTGTAAGTAAGGTGTGAGGTCAAGCTCCTCCACCAGGTCCATGTTATTATTGTCACTAACAGCTGGGTTTGTTTGAGTCATTCTAACCAGACAGTTCTAATCCTCTACCCTGACTATAGTGACTTTTATTTTTCTAAAATTCTAATGGGACTTAAGCAAGGCCCTAGCAAGACTTTTAGTAATTTTGGAAAAGACCAATCAGAATTCTAAAGGCAATTTTTAAGAGTTCTGTCATGTGATCAGATGGTAACCAAGTAGTCCAACAAATGCAAGTTTGTATCCCACCGCTGATCCACCAATGTGAGAAATTGGCTCTGTATATACTGTTCCTTAATAGGTACAGGGTGTACAGAGTCCATAGTCCCCCAGGGTTTGACAGAGGTTAAAGTTAGATATAACCTTACTCTCTAAAGTGGTAGCTTGGTCGAGCAGTAAGGCAGTATCAGAGGACAGTGTAAAGCATTTGTTGTACACACTCAGTCAGCAAATGGTCTCACACACTCAATAACTGAACTCTAGGCCAATGGTTTATATATATAAAAAATATATGCTTGTTTTATTTTAGAACCAACACTTGGATTTAAAATATACTTTCTCAGAATGAGATGTTTCATATAAATACTTTTGCAATATGCAATTGACTTTTGTAAACAGTTCCAAGTGGTTGCAATAGGCAACTCTATTTTAAACACAACAATGCATTGAGCTCAATAGAAAATTCAAGTTATTTGCAACAGATTACTTTTTAGATTACTTTTGGAATTCCAGGACTGGATCCTAGAGTCAGTCCTGGGTCAGTGCTCAGAATCAAGTGATGAAAGTCGACTTAATTACTGTAATGATTTTTAAACAATATTTAGCTATTTTAAAAGTTGACACTTAGAAAATATTTCAAAGAAAACAGTCAGTGGTTCCCTATGGAAGAAAATTCAAGTTGCAGGTACAGTATGTTCTCGTTACTTTTGTAATCCAGTACTGGGTGCCTAGACTCAGTACTGGGACCTTTATCCAAAACAGGTAAGTAATTACGTTTTCAGATATTATACGATTTTTGAAGAATATTTAAAGTTTGCAGAAATCGACACTTAGAAGAAATTTCACAGAAAAACAATCAATGGTTTCCTATGGAATAAAATTAGGTTAAGGGTAAGTACAGTTGTAAGTATTTTTCAGAGTCAGTGCTGGGCACCAAGATCCAGCACTGGGAGCTCACCTAAGAGCAAGTGACTAATTTCGTTTTCGTTACTCGGCTGATTTTTGTGAATATTTTAAGATTTGAAAAGTCCACACTTAGAAGAAATTTCAGGAAAAAGCCAGTCAATGTTACCCTAGGAGGAAAATAGAGTTAGCAGTTTAAGGGTAAGTACTCGACTGGCAGAGTTGAGGTTCTGGGCATAGACTCAGGGTTCCCCCAGGGTAGGTACAGTTGGTTCACCCTCAGCGACTCTAGGGCGGCCGGGTGCAGAGAGAGTTAGGCCCAATGTTATCCTATGAGGGATAGGGGGTGGCCTTGGTTGGTGGCTGCTGACTGGCAAGCCACGCGGCTGTGGGAGCTGGGCTCCTGGTCACTTACTCAGGGCAAGTGGGGAAGTAGGTAGGTGTAGAGTTTTCACGGCCAGGGCCACTCGCGCGGCTGGGTGCAGGGTGCTTTTGAGCCTTCGGGCGCTCAATTGATTTCAATGGGAAATCTCCGGTTAAGGAAAAGGCTGCAAGCTCGGGGACGAGGACTCTTCAGGTGCCACCACCACTTTGAGAGGTAAGTTGGGTAGTTGGAGGTTAGGTAGGTACCCCGGGATTGGGCACAGGGGGCCGCAGGGTGCCGCGTGCAGGGGTGCCTTTTGGTGTCGGGAAATCTTACCCTCTGTTGATCGCGGTAGGGGGGTACCTTGTTCTGAGGCTGCAGGCTTCTTCAGGAGTGTCGAGGGAGGTCCTTGGGTGCCAGACTCGGGGTCACAGTCGCTGTGGGGTCGTCCTCGGGGTCTTTGTCCACTCCGGCACTGGCCAGGCTTGGCTGGTGCAGAGTGTGCTGGGTTCGCGGTTCCGGGCTGCTGCCAAGGATTAGAGGTAGGTTTTGAGTAGAGCCTCTACTCATGGGAGTCCCAGGGGCTTAGAGCCAAAAGGTAGCCAGGTCCTCCGAGGTTTCTGAGGTTGCTGGCCACAAGAGATGCCGGGTTGGAGCAGGAGCAGGTTCGAGGGTCGACAGGCCGGTAGGGCTGGGGCCAAGGCAGTTGGTGTCTTCCTCTTTTTAGCAGCTGCAGGGCAGGTCTTCTTTCTTCTTGCTATTCTTTGTATTTTTGAATCTGAAATCTGGGGAAGGAAGGTTCAGGGTGTCCCTAAATACTATATTTAGGGGCGTCACAGGTAGGTGAAGGGCAGGGACCAATGGGTCCCTGTCTTGGGGTGGGTACACCCCCTATCCTGCCTCTCTCCTGTGGGAGGAGGGCAGTAGCCTAGTCCTGATAGGGTAGGGCTCACCATCTTCAAGATGGCGAGAGCCCAGAGATGTGCTTCACCTCGCCTCCCCCACCTGAGGGGTGGGGTTGGCAGGCTGGCACATCCCCTGTCCTTATTTGGGGTTTCCGGCCAAAGCTTCCCGCCATAGTGGGGGGTTGCAGTGGCCTGGTGAAGCTCACAGAGGCGGCATGCCTTTGAAGCTTCCCCCTGCCCATCCTGGGGGAGGAGATTTCGCACCTCGCCCAGGATGTGCATTGTTGCAGGCCCAGGAGAGCAGGGGCTCTCCTACCCAGGGGTCCAGCAACATGTCTGCTGGGTGGCAGCCTAGGCAGCCTCAGAGCAGACGTGGATTGTAGGTTAGGTTTAAGGTGGCGCCTCTAAGATGCCCTCTGGGGTGCTGGGTACATTAAATCCCACACTGGCATCAGTGTGGGTTTAATGTGCTGAGAAGTTTGATACCAAACTTCTCAGTCTTTAGTGTTGCCATTATGGTGCTGTGGAGCTCGTGTTTGACAAGCTCTCAGCACCATGTACTCTTAAATGGCAGCACTGCACTTACAGTGCTCAGGAATGGACCTGGGCACTGTAGGGGCACAGGGCTCCTGCTCCTGTGCCCACACCATTGGCATAAGGCACCCAGCTAGAGGGGTGACTGATGTATGCCATGGCAGTGTAGGTGATGGGCATGGCACACAGGGATGTGTGTCATGTCGACTTTGTTTTTGTCTTGCACCCAAACACTCAGTCTGCAAAGGCAGTGTGTGTGTTTAAGGGTACAGGGCCTCTAAGGGTGGCACAAGAAGTGCTGCAGCCCTTAGAGGCCTTCCCTGGTCACAAGGCCCTGGGTACCTAGGGTACCATTTACCAGGGGCTGACATGTGGCCAGGGTTTGCCAATTTGGGTTTGGTTTGTTTTAGGGAAGGAACATAGGCCCTGGGCACCTGATTGGCAGGAGTCCAGGGCACACTCAGTCGATGTACATACAGCAATTCAGCAAAAAGTGGGGGCATACCATGCAAGAAAGATGGCACTTTCTCACCCCCCCCCCCCCAAATGAAAGGTGATGAGACTAACCTTGCCCTATGGAATCTTCATTGTCTAAGTGGAAGAACCTGGAAAGTCCATCTGCATTGGCATGGGCAGTCCCTGGTCTGTGTTCCACTTCAAAGTCCATTCCCTGTAGGGAGATGGACCACCTTAGTAGTTTTGGATTTTCCCCTTTCATCTGCATTAGCCATCTGAGAGGTCTGTGGTCAGTTTGAACCAGGAAGTGAGTACCAAACAGGTATGGCCTCAACTTCTTCAGGGACCAAACCACAGCAAAGGCCTCCCTCTCAATGGCACTCCAACGCTGCTCTCTGGGGAGTAGCCTCCTGCTTATAAAAGCAACAGGTTGGTCTTGGCCTTCATCATTGGTCTGGGATAGGACCGCTCCTATCCCTAGCTCAAAGGCATCAGTCTGCACTATGAACTGCTTGCGTTAATCTGGAGCTTTTAGAATTGGTGCTGAGCAAATTGCTTCTTTTAGGGTGTCAAAAGCCTTTTGGCAACTAACTGTCCAGTTCACCTTCTTGGGCATCTTCTTGGAGGTGAGTTCTGTGAGGGGGGTCACAATGGACCCATACCCCTTCACAAACCTCCTGTAGTATCCAGGCAAGCCAAGGAATGCCCTGACTTGGGTCTGGGTTGTTGGAGCTATCCAGTCCATGATGGCCTGGATCTTGGGTTGTAAGGGTGGACCTGGCCTCCACCTACAAGGTGGCCCAAGTACACCACAGTGCCCTGCCCTATCTGGCATTTGGATGCCTTGATAGTGAGACCTGCATTGTGCAGAGCCTCTAAAACTTTTCCAAGGTGGATCAAGTGATCCTGCCAGGTGGAGCTAAAGACAGCTAGATCATCAAGATAAGCTGCACTAAAGGACTCCAGCCCAGCCAGGACATGGTTCACCAGCCTCTGGAAAGTGGCAGGGGCATTCGTTAACCCAAAGGGCATCACAGTAAACTGATAATGCCCATCAGGGATAGAGAATGCTGTTTTTTCTTTTGCTCCTGGGGCCATGCCAATCTGCCAGTACCCTGCAATTAAGTCAAAGGTACTGAGGAATTGGGCAGCCCCTAATTTATCTATCAGCTCATCTGCTCTTGGGATAGGGTGAGCATCTGTCTTAGTGACAGAGTTGAGCCCTCTATAGTCCACACAGAACCTCATCTCTCTCTTTTCACCTTGTTGATGAGGCTTGGGGACTAGAACCACTGGGCTGGCCCAGGGGCTCTCAGAGGGTTCAATGACCCCTGACTCCAGCATCTTGCTGACCTCAGCTTTGATGCTCTCCTTGACTTGGTCTGACTGTCGATAGATTTTGTTTTTGACAGGTGCACTGTCACCAGTGTCCACATCATGGGTACACCAGTTTATCAGACCAGGGGTCAGGGAAAAGAGGCTAGCATACTGCTGCAAGACCTGCTTGCAGTCAGTCTGCTGTTGGGCAGAGAGGGTGTCTGAGAATATCACACCATCTACTGATCCATCTTTTGGGCTGTAGGAGAGGAGGTCAGGGAGAGGTTCACTCTCTGCTTCCTGCTCCTCATCAGTCACCATCAGCATGGTGATGTCAGCCCTGTCATTGTAGAGCTTGAGGCGGTTCACATGGATGACCTCTTGGGTGTCCTGCTAGTGCCCAGGTCAACTAAATAGGTGACCTCACTCTTTCTTTCTAGGATAGGGTAAGGGCCACTCCATTTATCTTGGAGAGCCCTTGGTGCCACTGGCTCCAAAACCCACACCTGTTGCCCAGGTTGAAATTCAACCAGTGCAGCTTTTTGGTCATACCAGTGCTTCTGGAGCTCCTGGATGGCCTCAAGATTCTTGGATGCTTTTTCCATGTACTCAGCCATTCTGGACCTTAGGCCAAGCACGTAGTCCACTATGTCTTGTTTGGGCTCTTGAAGAGGCCTCTCCCAGCCCTCTTTTACAAGACAAAGTGGTCCCCTCACAGGATGACCAAACAGAAGTTCAAAGGGTGAGAAACCTACTCCCTTCTGTGGTACCTCCCTGTAAGCGAAAAGCAGGCATGGTAACAGGACATCCCATCTCCTTTTGAGTTGTTTAGGGAGCCCCATGATCATACCTTTCAATGTCTTGTTGAATCTCTCAACAAGGCCATTGGTTTGTGGGTGGTAGGGTGTAGTAAACTTATACTGCACCCCACACTCCTTCCACATGTGTGTTAGGTAAGCAGACATGAATTTGGAACCTCTGTCTGAAACCACCTCCTTAGGAAACCCCACTCTGGTGAAGACACCCAGGAGGGCCTTGGCTACTGCAGGAGCTGTAGTAGTCCTAAGTGGAATTGCTTCAGGGTACCTAGTGGCATGATCCACTACCGCTAGAATAAATGTGTTCCCTGAGGCTGTGGGAGGTTCAAGTGGACCCACAATGTCCACTCCTACCCTTTCAAAGGGGACCCCCACCACTGGTAGTGGGATGAGGGGGGCCTTTGGGTGGCCACCTGTCTTGCCACTGGCTTGACAGGTAACACAGGAGCTGACGAACTCCTTCACCTTTTGGTGCATCTGGGGCCAGTAAAAGTGACTCACTAGCCTTTCCCAAGTTTTGGATTGCCCCAGATGTCCAGCTAGGGGGATGTCATGAGCCAAAGTTAGGAGGAACTCCCTGTACTTCTGTGGTACTACCACCCTCCTGGTGGCTCCAGGAGTGGGGTTTCTTGCCTCAGCATACAGTAATCCCTCTTCCCAATAAGCTCTGTGGGTACCACTGACATCTCCCCTTGCTTCTGAAACAGCTTGCTGCCTCAGGCTTTCAAGAGTGGGACAGTCTCGCTGACCCTGGCACATCTCTTCCCTAGAGGGTCCCCCTGGGCCCAAGAGTTCAACCTGGTAAGGGTCAAGCTCCATGGACTCAGTTCCCTCAGGGGTATCCAAATCCTCTCCCTGGGGAGAGGGGTCCTGAATGTTTTGCTGTGTAGTAGCTGGTTCCCCAGTCTTCTTTCCTTTTCTCTTGGTTGGCTGAGCCATTATTTCAGGCTTCAGACCTACTTTTTCACCCTTCCTCTTGCTCTGTGCTCTGGTTTGCACACACACCAATTCAGGGATGCCAGCATGGCTGCATGGGCCTTTAGCTCAACCTCAGCCCAGGCTGAGGTTTCCAGATCATTTCCAAGCAGACAGGCAGCTGGCAACTTTGGAGAGACCACTACCTGTTTCAGGCCAGTTACACTCCCCCAGCCTAATGTTACCATGGCCATGGGATGACTAGTGGTGACACTGTCAGCGTTGGTGACTGGGTAAGACTTCCCAATCAAGTATTGCTCAGGGGAAACCAGTGTGTCTTTCACCATAGTGACACTGGCACCTATATCCCTCAGAGCTTCTACCCTAGTTCCATTCACCCAGGGGTACTGTAAGTATTTCTTTAAGTTGGGGGGCCACACAGCTACAGTGGCAAACTCCACTTCTCCCAAGGAGACTAGACTTGCTTCAGTGTGTTCCCAGATTTGCTCAGGGTACACCTCTGATCCCATTTGTACGCTTGCTGCCCCAGGAGTAGCTGTACTGGGTGCCTTAGGGGCTTTGTTTTGGGGGCAAGCTACAGTTAGGTGTCCTGACTTCTTACAGTTATTACACCAGGCCTTTAAGGGATCAAAGTTCTTCCCCCTATATGGTTGGGGCACATAGGGAGTAGTTTGGGTCCCACCACCTGAACAGGTTTTTGGGGCCCTTTGGAAGACTCAGACTTTTTATCTTGGGGATTCTCACCACCTTTCCCCTGGGGAGGTTTTGTGACCACCAGTGGCTGTCTTTGTCACCCTAGTCTTGACCCAGTGGTCTGCCTTCTTTCCCAATTCTTGGGGAGAAATTAGACCTAGGTCTACTAAATGCTGATGCAACTTTTCATTTGTGCAGTTACTCAATATATGTTCCTTCATGAATAAATTATACAATCCAGGAAAATCCTGCACACCATGTCCAGCTAACCAACCATCCAGTGTCTTCACTGAGAAGTCCACAAAATCAATCCAGGACTGGGTCTGGGTTTTGTGAGCCCCCCTGAATCTAATTCTATACTCCTCAGTGGTGAATCCAAATCCCTCAATCAGAGCTTTCTTCATGAGGTCATAGGATCCTGCTTCTGGCCCAGAAAGGGTCAGAAGCCTGTCTCTGCAGTTACCAGAGAACAGTTCCCACAGGAGTGCCCCCCATAGAGGTTTCCTTACTTTTCTGATATCACAAGCCCTCTCAAAGGCTGTAAACCATTTGGTGATATCACCACCTTCCTTAAATTTAGGGACAATCCCTTTGGGGATTTTAAGGTCAGAAGTTTCCTCCCTATCCTTATTTGTATTATTGCTGCCACCATTGATGGGTGCTAAACCCATCTCTCTCCTTTCTTTTTCTAGAGCCAGGAGCCTGGACTCTAGCTCTAGTCTTCTGACCAGCCTCATAAGGCTGTCCTCTTCACTGGTGGGTCCCCCAGTGTTCTCTCTGGTACCAGAGCCACCTGTGTAGTCTCTAGGTGCCCAGATGCTAATCCTTGGATTGGAGGGTATGGGTGCCCTCTCCTCCCTAGGGAATAGTATGGGGGGGTTATTATCAACCTCCTCTGCTTCCCCTTCCTCATCTGACTGGCCATCACCATGTTCAGATGGGTGGTCCTTAGCATACTCAGCCAAGAGCTCCTGGAGCCCTAGTTTGGTTGGATGCAGGCCCATTGGTAAATTTTTAAGTTTGCATAAGGACCCCAATTCCTTGAAAGACAAGTGTAAGTAAGGTGTGAGGTCAAGCTCCTCCACCAGGTCCATGTTATTATTGTCACTAACAGCTGGGTTTGTTTGAGTCATTCTAACCTGACAGTTCTAATCCTCTACCCTGACTATAGTGACTTTTATTTTTCTAAAATTCTAATGGGACTTAAGCAAGGCCCTAGCAAGACTTTTAGTAATTTTGGAAAAGACCAATCAGAATTCTAAAGGCAATTTTTAAGAGTTCTGTCATGTGATCAGATGGTAACCAAGTAGTCCAACAAATGCAAGTTTGTATCCCACCGCTGATCCACCAATGTGAGAAATTGGCTCTGTATATACTGTTCCTTAATAGGTACAGGGTGTACAGAGTCCACAGTCCCCCAGGGTTTGACAGAGGTTAAAGTTAGATATAACCTTACTCTCTAAAGTGGTAGCTTGGTCGAGCAGTAAGGCAGTATCAGAGGACAGTGTAAAGCATTTGTTGTACACACTCAGTCAGCAAATGGTCTCACACACTCAATAACTGAACTCTAGGCCAATGGTTTATATATATACAAAATATATGCTTGTTTTATTTTAGAACCAACACTTGGATTTAAAATATACTTTCTCAGAATGAGATGTTTCATATAAATACTTTTGCAATATGCAATTGACTTTTGTAAACAGTTCCAAGTGGTTGCAATAGGCAACTCTATTTTAAACACAACAATGCATTGAGCTCAATGGAAAATTCAAGTTATTTGCAACAGATTACTTTTTAGATTACTTTTGGAATTCCAGGACTGGATCCTAGAGTCAGTCCTGGGTCAGTGCTCAGAATCAAGTGATGAAAGTCGACTTAATTACTGTAATGATTTTTAAACAATATTTAGCTATTTTAAAAGTTGACACTTAGAAAATATTTCAAAGAAAACAGTCAGTGGTTCCCTATGGAAGAAAATTCAAGTTGCAGGTACAGTATGTTCTCGTTACTTTTGTAATCCAGTACTGGGTGCCTAGACTCAGTACTGGGACCTTTATCCAAAACAGGTAAGTAATTACGTTTTCAGATATTATACGATTTTTGAAGAATATTTAAAGTTTGCAGAAATCGACACTTAGAAGAAATTTCACAGAAAAACAGTCAATGGTTTCCTATGAAAGAAAATTGGGTTAAGGGTAAGTACAGTTGTAAGTATTTTTCAGAGTCAGTGCCGGGCACCAAGATCCAGCACTGGGAGCTCACCTAAGAGCAGGTGAGTAATTTCGTTTTCATTACTCGGGTGATTTTTGGTGAATATTTTAAGATTTGAAAAGTCCACACTTAGAAGAAATTTCAGGGAAAAGCCAGTCAATGTTACCCTATGAGAAAAATAGAGTTAGCGGTATAAGGGTAAGTACTCGACTGGCAGAGTTGAGGTTCTGGGCATAGACTCAGGGGTCCCCCAGGGTCAGGTAGGTACAGTTGGTTCACCCTCAGCGACTCTAGGGCGGCCGGGTGCAGAGAGAGTTACGCCCAATGTTATCCTATAAGGGATAGGGGGGGCCTTGGTTGGTGGCTGCTGACTGGCAAGCCACGCAGCTGTGGGAGCTGGGCTCCTGGTCACTTACTCAGGGCAAGTGGGGAAGTAGGTAGGTGTAGAGTTTTCACTGCCAGGGCCACTCGGGCGGCTGGGTGCAGAGTGCTTTTGAGCCTTCGGGCGCTCAATTGATTTCAATGGGAAATCTCCGGTTTAGAAAAAGGCTGCAAGCTCGGGGACGAAGACTCTTCAGGGGGCACCACCACTTTGAGAGGTAAGTTGGGTAGTTGGAGGTTAGGTAGGTACCCCGGGATTGGGCACAGGGGGCCGCAGGGTGCCGCGTGCAGGGGTGCCTTTTGGTGTCGGGAAATCTTACCCTCTGTTGATCGCGGTAGGGGGGCACCTTGTTCTGAGGCTGCAGGCTTCTTCAGGAGTGTCGAGGGAGGTCCTTGGGTGCCGGACTCGGGGTCGCAGTCGCCGTGGGGTCGTCCTCGGGGTCTTTGTCCACTCCGGCACTGGCCAGGCTTGGCTGGTGCCGGAGTGTGCTGGGTTCGCGGTTCCGGGCTGCTGCCAGGGATTAGAGGTAGGTTTTGAGTAGAGCCTCTACTCATGGGAGTCCCAGGGGCTTAGAGCCAAAAGATAGCCAGGTCCTCCGAGGTTTCTGAGGTTGCTGGCCACAAGAGATGCCGGGTTGGAGCAGGAGCAGGTTCGAGGGTCGACAGGCCGGTAGGGCTGGGGCCAAAGCAGTTGGTGTCTTCCTCTTTTTAGCAGCTGCAGGGCAGGTCTTCTTTCTTCTTGCTCTTCTTTGTAGTTTTGAATCTGGAATCTGGGGAAGGAAGGTTCAGGGTGCCCCTAAATACTAGATTTAGGGGCGTCACAGGTAGATGAAGGGCAGGGACCAATGGGTCCCTGTCCTGGGGTGTGTACACCCCCTATCCTGCCTCTCTCCTGCGGGAGGGGGCAGTAGCCTAGTCCTGATAGGGTAGGGCTCCCCATCGTCAAGATGGCGAGAGCCCGGAGATGTGCTTCACCTCGCCTCCCCCACCTGAGGGGTGGGGTTGGCAGGCTAGCACATCCCCTGTCCTTATTTGGGGTTTCCGGCCAAAGCTTCCCGCCAGAGTGGGGGGTTGCAGTGGCCTGGGGAAGCTCACAGAGGCGGCATGCCTTTGAAGCTTCCCCCTGCCCATCCTGGGGGAGGAGATTCAGCACCTCGCCCAGGATGTGCATTGTTGCAGGCCCAGGAGAGCAGGGGCTCTCCTACCCAGGGGTCCAGCAACATGTCTGCTGGGTGGCAGCCTAGGCAGCCTCAGAGCAGACGTGAATTGTAGGTTAGGTTTAAGGGGGCACCTCTAAGATGCCCTCTGGGGTGCTGGGTACATTAAATCCCACACTGGCATCAGTGTGGGTTTAATGTGCTGAGAAGTTTGATACCAAACTTCTCAGTCTTTAGTGTTGCCATTATGGTGCTGTGGAGCTCGTGTTTGACAAGCTCTCAGCACCATGTACTCTTAAATGGCAGCACTGCACTTACAGTGCTCAGGAATGGACCTGGGCACTGTAGGGGCACAGGGCTCCTGCTCCTGTACCCACACCATTGGCATAAGGCACCCAGCTAGAGGGGTGACTGATGTATGCCATGGCAGTGTAGGTGATGGGCATGGCACACAGGGATGTGTGTCATGTCGACTTTGTTTTTGTCTTGCACCCAAACACTCAGCCTGCAAAGGCAGTGTGTGTGTGTAAGGGTACAGGGCCTCTGAGGGTGGCACAAGAAGTGCTGCAGCCCTTAGAGGCCTTCCCTGGTCACAAGGCCCTGGGTACCTAGGGTACCATTTACCAGGGGCTGACATGTGTCCAGGGTTTGCCAATTTGGGTTTGGTTTGTTTTAGGGAAGGAACATAGGCCCTGGGCACCTGATTGGCAGGAGTCCAGGGCACACTCAGTCAAAGTACATTCAGCAATTCAGCAAAAAGTGGGGGCATACCATGCAAGAAAGATGGCACTTTCTCACAATATGGATGGATGGATATGGATGGATGGAAATGGATGGATGGATGGATATGGATGGGTTGATGGATATGGATGGATGGATGGAGGGATATGGATGGATGGATATGGATGGATGGATATGGATGGATATAGATGGATGGATGGATATGGATGGATGGATATGGTTGGATATGGATGGATGGATGGATATGGATGGATATGGATGGATATGGATGGATGGATGGATGGATATGGATGGATGGATATGGATGGATATGGATGGATGGATATGGATGGATGGATATGGATGGATATGGATAGATAGATATGGATGGATGGATATGGATGGATATGGATGGATATGGATGGATGGAGATGGATGGATGAAGATGGATGGACGGATGGATGGATATGGATGGATGGATAGATATGGATGGATGGATAGATATGGATGGATGGATGGATATGGATGGATGGATAGATAGATAGATATGGATCGATGGATAGATAGATGGATATGGATGGATGGATGGATATGGATGGATGGATGGATATGGATGGATGGATGGATGGATATGGATGGATGGATAGGGATGGATGGATAGGGATGGATGGATGGATGGATAGAGATGGATGATGGATATATATGGATGGATAGATATAGATGGATGGATGGATGGATGGATAGATATGGATGGATAGATATGGATGGATGGATGGATGGATGGATATGGATGGATATGGATGGATATGGATGGATGGATATATTTGGATGGATGGATGGATAGATATGGATGGATGGATGGATGGATAGATGGATGGATAGATATGGATGGGTAGATGGATAGATAGGGATGGATAGGGATGGATGGATAAAGATGGATGGATAGGGATAGATATGGATGGATAAATATGGCTAGATATGGATAGATAGATATGGATAGATAGATGGATAGATAGATGGATAGATAGATAGATAGATATGGATAGATAGATAGCTATGGATAGATAGATATGGATAGATATATATGGATAGATAGATATGGATAGGTAGATAGATATGGATAGATAGATATAGATATATATAGTCTCAGTATAGCCCTGAGGAGCTCCACAGAATCTAAAGCTTTTGCCAGCTAGTGTAAAAACCAAACAAGTGCCTGCTGTCTGGATGGTTCGGAATACTAAGTATGCATTTTTCAGATGAATGACAGAAAATAATTTAGCAGAGGAAGGAATCATTGTCAGAAGGGTAGTAATGTCAGGGACTACCGGGAACTGAGACACCACTATCTTATTAACTTAGCGCAAGTCAATCACAAAAGGATAAATATCTGGATGATCATCAGAGAAGCCTGATAGATATGGATGGATGGATGGATGGATAGATAGATATGGATGGATGGATAGATATGGATGGATGGATGGATATGGATGGATGGATGGATATGGATGGATGGATATGGATGGATGGATAGATATGGATGGATAGATATGGATGGATGATGGATGGATGGATGGATGGATAGATATGGATGGATGGATGGATATGGATGGATGGATAGATATGTATGGATGGATGGATAAATATGAATGGATGGATATGGATGGATGGATAGATATGGATGGATGGATGGATAGATATGGATGGATGGATGGATAGATATGGATGGATGGATGGATATAGATGGATGGATGGATGGAGATAGATGGATAGATGGATAGAGATGGATAGAGATGGATAGATGGATAGAGATGGATAGAGATGGATAGATATGGATAGAGATAGATGGATGGATAGAGATGGATAGATGGATAGATATGGATAGATGGATAGATATGGATGGATGTATAGATATGGATGGATGGATGGATGGATGGATGGATGGATGGATAGATATGGATGGATGGATAGATATGGATGGATATGGATGGATGGATATGGATGGATGGATAGATGTGGATGGATAGATGGATGGATATGGATGAATATGGATGGATGGATGGATGGATATGGATATGGATGGATGGATATGGATATGGATGGATGGATGGATGGATGGATGGATATGGATGGATGGATAGATATGGATGGATGGATATGGATGGATAGATATGGATGGATGGATAGATATGGATGGATGGATGGATGGATGGATGGATGGATAGATATGGATGGATAGATATGGATGGATGGATGGATATGGATGGATAGATAGATAGATAGATAGATAGATAGATAGATAGATAGATAGATAGATAGATAGATAGATAGATAGATAGATAGATAGATAGATAGATAGATAGATAGATAGATAGATAGATAGATAGATAGATAGATAGATAGATAGATAGATAGATAGATAGATAGATAGATAGATAGATATGGATGGATAGATAGATGGATATGGATGGATGGATGGATGGATGGATATGGATGGATGGATGGATATGGATGGATGGATGGATGGATGGATATGGATGATTGGATGGATATGGATGGATGGATATGGATGGATGGATAGGGATGGATGAATGGATGGATAGATATGGATGGATATATATGGATAGATGGATGGATAGATATGGATGGATAGATATGGGTGGATGGATGGATTGATGGATGGATATAGATGGATATGGATGGATATGGATGGATGGATATGGATGGATGGATGGATGGATGGATAGATATGGATGGATGGATGGATGGATAGATAGGTCTGGATAGGGATGGATGGATAGGGATGGATGAATAGGGGTAGATATGGATGGATAGATATGGATAGATATGGATAGATAGATATGGATAGTTAGATATGGATAGATAGATATGGATAGATAGATGGATAGATAGATAGATGGATAGATAGATAGATATGGATATGTAGATAGATAGAGATAGATAGATAGATAGATAGATAGATAGATAGATAGATAGATAGATAGATAGATAGATAGATAGATAGATAGATAGATAGATAGATAGATAGATAGATAGATAGATAGATAGATAGATAGATAGATAGATAGATAGATAGATAGATAGATAGATAGATAGATAGATAGATAGATAGATAGATAGATAGATAGATAGATAGATAGATAGATAGATAGATAGATAGATAGATAGATAGATATGGATAGATATATGGATAGATAGATAGATAGATAGATAGATAGATAGATAGATAGATAGATAGATAGATAGATAGATAGATAGATAGATAGATAGATAGATAGATAGATAGATAGATAGATAGATAGATAGATAGAGATAGATAGATATGGATAGATTGATAGATATGGGGAGATAGATATGGATAGATAGATATGGATAGATAGATATGGATAGATAGATATGGATACATAGATATGGATAGATATATAGATATGGATAGATAGATAGATGTGGATAGATAGTTATAGATATGGAACAAAACAATCCTGGATTACCACGATACTTGGTAACTTTGAACACAGGTACGGACCACAGCAGTGCAAATGAATTTTTTTTTGCTTTATTTCGCCCAGTCAATGAATCAGCATGACGCGTTTCGGGCCGCGTCGCCGCAGCCTTGATCACATGACACCCCGGAACAGGAATGGGGTATTTGTAATGGTTCCCTTAACAAACATAGGTCACCTGATCATAGGATATTGGTAGAGCTGGAAGACATACTACTTCACAGTGAATTCATTCTCTAAAGTTTTCAATAAATATTAATATAAATAATTATCAATAAATATCCATATAAATAGTCATTATAAATAGTATAAATACCTTATTTAAACTTAAATAGACAATTGATAAAACTATATATAAATAAAACCAAGTGGTTAATAATTTTCTGCCTGTGACACAATATGACATCCTACTCTTATCCAATATATCCTTGTATCTGAATACCACAAATGTTAAGGGAAAGTGCAAGTGCATAAAATCCATAAGTGCAAAATTATCCATGCGTAAGAGATATTCAACATCATATCTTGATAATGGATAAAAAAAAGTGTAAAAGCCTAAAGGGGGGTTAGGTAGTCGTGGCTAAAATCTAATAATTTCCTACCAAATCATCATGTCTATAAAGTGTCGGTGCACCAAATTTTAGCTATTCCATAGCAGTATACATATACTGTCTGGACAAAATTCGTTTAGAGGGGATCCTATATAAAAATGCTTCGGTAAAACACATAAAATAAATTCAATTCATATTACATGAAAAAAAAGTCTCAGTATAGCACCACCTGTTACATCATATCAAACTCTCTCATTGAAGATGACATCCAGAGAAAATAAAAAAAATAAAAAAACAGTCTAAAAGAGCATACCTTAATGGAAACCAACTAGAGTAACTGGAGTCACCATAATCCAAAACCGAAATTAAAAACCATGGTAAAATCCAGACCCCAACCAGCCCACGGGAGCAGCTCTAAAAAAACTGTAAAAAATCAATTCATTTTACATTGACTACAGTGCAAGATGTTTTACAAATAGCAGCAACAAATGGAATCAAATCATTACATTGATACAGATCCTGATTTACAAAAAATTGTGAAGATCCTCTCCTGTATTTAAACCGTTGGGGATCCTAGTGTCAAGGAGTAAAATGCATTTGGATTCCAGTTGTCTTAATTGTTTTTCCCTGTTACCTCCTCTCAAATTTTTAGATACTGAGTCAATCACAAAATAGCTCAAATCATTTAACTTATTGTTGTGTACTACTTTAAAATGACGAGCTACTGGATAACTTTGGTCTGAATTCACTATTGCCCTTAAATGTTGTAAAATGCGGTTGAATACTTTAATTTGGTGCTACCAATGTATTTTAATTTACAAGTACATTCAAGTACATATACCGCATAATCTGAACGACATGTAAGCAGACCGTTTATTTTGATCAGAACAGGGTCAAAAGGGCTGCTATATTCTGCTGTATTAATGCCAAATTTGCAAGCCCGACATGTAATACACTTATGAAAGCCTGTTTTCTTAGATAACCAGTTAGTAGCATTAGTCACCTCAGGACTAGATTTCACTAGGGCATCCCTCATTGAGGGTGCCCTTCTGAAGGTGATTACAGGTTGATCCGGTAGTAGAGGGGATAGAGTTATGTCAGTTTTAAGTATGGGCCAATGTTTTCTAATAATGCCCTTGACTTTTCTCTCCTCAATGCTGAATGTGGTTATCAATCTTATTTGATCACTCTCCGAGCCAATACCACTATTGCCACCGACAGGTTCTTTTCTTCTGTCCTTGGTTGCATTATCCAAACATTGCTTTCTAGTGTTTTCGTTGGCCCTTAAATTGGCCTGTTCTAACAATTTGGAACTATGTCCTCGGGCTGTAAATCTATTTAGTGCTTGTGTTGGGCATTCAACAAGATCTTTGTCAGAGCTACAGATTTTCCGCATTCTTAAAAATTCCCCATATGGAATACTTTTGATGAGGTTACCTGGATGGGAGCTGCTCGCGTGAAGTATGGCATTACCTGCTGTAAATTTTCTATGCAGTTTTGTCTGTATTGTGTTATAATCAATGTAGATTTCTACATCGAGGAATTGTACTCTCTGTTGACTAATATCTGCACTAAACTGTAAATTCAAATCATTACCATTGATAGTATTCACAAATTCAATGGCAGATTCAGGTGAACCTTTCCAAATCATGCATACATCGTCAATAAAATGCCAAAATTCCACCACATGAACGTCAAACAGCTCTCCATGGGTGCCCCTGAGGACATGTTCCTCCCACCAACCAACATGCAAGCATGCGTAGCTGGGGGAGAAACGTGCCCCCATCGCAACACCACAGAGTTGCTGGAAAACTTCACGATTGAACAAGAAATAGTTATTATTCAAAAACAATTCTATCATTTTTAAAATCATTTCATTGTGTTGGCGGTATTTGATATTGCGTTTATCCACCGCTTTGAGTCCGTCCGCATGATGGATACTCGTATAAAGAGTACAGATATCCATTACAACAAGTACATAGTCATCTTTCCATTGGACGGCATTGAGTTTAGATAAAAAATGTCCTGTATCTTTGATAAAAGATGGAAGGCTTTCCACATATTCATGAAGAAAGTGGTCTACGTACTTGAATAGCGGTTTAAGAAGACTACGCTGGGCCGATATTATTGGACGGCCTGGTATTGGTGTTGTCTTCTTATGTATTTTTGGGATGAAATATATAGTCGGAATGGTAGGAAAATCATTATTCAAAAACTTAAATTCCTGTTTGCTCAACAAACCATCCCTCTTCCATTGTCCCAATTCCTTAGCCACTATCTCCTTTGTCAGAAGGGTAGTAATGTCAGGGACTACCGGGAACTGAGACACCACTATTCTATTAACTTATTGCAAGTTAATCACAAAAGGATAAACATCTGGGTGATCATCAGAGAAGCCTGAAAGAGCCCTCTTAAGAATGGGAAGAATGGGGCTATTCCACACATTCGCAGTCATCTCTTCGACAACCCCTGACTGAATCAGATCCTGTATAATCCACAACAAAGCTCTCACCCCTGCTTGTGGTATTTTGTACCGAGGAATACGAGGCAAAACTGCATTGACTTTAACTTTGATTGAAACTGGGGGAATCTGCAATTGTCCTACATCCGTGTCACCTGTTGCCCACAATGTGGGCGGCACATCCTCAAATTCAGCAGGGAGGGGTGCATCTTTGGCCAGACACTGCTTAGAGCTGACCATATTCGGACTGATTGTCATGTAAACACGTTCCGGAGAACAAGAAATGCATGCAACTTCTTTAATAAATCTAAGCCCATCAAATTCTCTCCGCAATTAGAGGTCAACAAAAATGGTGAATCCACAGCAAAAGGACCTATAGTCAATGAGAGTTTTGGAAATGGAGCTTACAGCCGGTACACCAGAAAATCCTACCAAAACATTATTATGGCCAAACAGAGCCACCCCGGGGACCAGTGAATGGGAAATAGAGCTATTCATAGCACCTGTATCCACCGAAAGTTCCTTAGCTGAGCCTTGCAAATCTGCAGTAACATAAGGACCGCGCTGATCTACAGGTATCTGAACTTGTACCTCACTCTGTCCCTGGCTGTCCTAGATGTGAGACATCCCTGTCACCTCATCTATGTCATAGTCATCGTGGTAGTTCTGTTTGCCCCTAGGGTCTTCAAAGTAGTTCTAGTCAGTGCGACCCTTCGATGTCCCAACTGCCTGAACCCTGTCCTGGCCACCATCTCGGCAACCCTGTCCACAAGACCCTCGTCCCCTCGGGACTACCACCTTTTGCAAAAGCACAGGACACTCACTGCACTAGTGTTCCTCCTCTTTACAGTACGCACACTGATTCGGTCCTACAGGCGTAGTATTCCTGCTATTACGCAGAAGCTGCCAGCACGGACCACCACGTCCTCTGCCATTCCCTCAAGAAGCCTGTTGCAACAACACCTTCATCTTCAATTTTTTATGCTTTTTCTTCACCTTCTCCTCATTTTCCCTGTGTTCATAATACTGTGATATTCAATATTACAGAAGGGGAAGAGGTGGTCCAAGTGCTCTGAGAAGCCTGCAACTGAGTCGCGATCTTAGGAAGCAGGTTCGTAACAAATCTGTAAACGAACAATCGGACACCTCCCTCCACCGACAAGTCCTGTCCGCTAAAATCCCAAAACACACATTCAAATCGAGGGAAAAAAATCAGACACACTCTCATCTTTCTTCTGATGACATGCGTTAACTTGTCACACTCTACCCTTCTCGGTGAAATAAGAGAATGCATATGGGTAATAATTCGGCCTGACAAGGTTAGTATCTCGGCCTTAGGCTTCTCACTAGGTTTCCTCTCCTGGTCCCATCCTTTAATTTGATCCCAGGTACCACCCAATTCCGCAATGTGGTCCTGTTGGTGCACCTGCCTCCAAATATCAACAGGTACCAATAAACCAAAGAACATTTCAATATCCGAAAGCGTCATCACTGTCGGTGAAGCGGCCTCAATCAATTCTTTATAATATGCAGTCGGATTCTTCCTATGGTCCAGTAGCTGAGTCTTAAGGAACTGTGGTGAGGATATGGGATTCACTGTGGACATTGCTAAGTTAGCATATGTTAGTACACGCTTGGCTGCTATGTTGCCGCTTTTGCACACGTTTCTACATGACTTTGTTTTTGCAAAACCAGTGCTTGTGCTCATCAACATGAGAACCGTCTACCTTTCACATTTCTGGCTGTACTCTGTGGGTCTCGTCTGCACATCGTGTTCAAGGTCAAAAAACAATGTCTCTCGTTAATCTGCATTGGTCAGTCCCACCCATGTTAGACATAATACACACACACAGCTGCACTACTGAAAATTGAGTGCTTTTAACAAAGGCATTGCATGCGTGTTAGGCACTTCAAGAATACCTTCCCAGAGAGGAGCTGTGCTTGAACAGAGATGTCAACTTTTGCATCTAAACCTAGAGGTATGGGGTCCCCCCTCACAAAGCCCCTGAGATCTTCTATTTCTATAATAAACTAGTTCCTAGCACGGGGAGGGTGACAAGGCACGGTAGTCCTTTTTCCATTATCTTTGCAGAATGATATCCCTGTTTATATTCTATGGAATTGTAACAATGCTCACTATATTGTGTTTATGCATTTTGCTGCTAGTATTGGCTCGTGTACTGCATTATACAGCACGTTAGTTAAAATAAACATTTTAAACTATACAGTGTCTCTGATTATTCACGTTGTGGACAAGTATGAGTGAGTAAGCGAAAGTATTCTTGCTCCCGCGATTCCTGGGAGGATCTGGGTTGCATGTTCTAGGATGTCTAATCATTGGTTGCTTCGCAGTAGTATGGAGAACGAATGAGACACTATAGCTAGTTGGATTGGGGTTTTGGGCACTAAGGTGGGTTTTTGGTACACCACTTCACACTGAGGTCCCAGTTTCCTGCGCATAGTTCTGTATATGTACAGAATCCCTGCAACAGGACAAAGCCTCACTCCTTTTCCCCAGAGTATAAACCCATTGTTCCTGGAACCGGGCCTCTACCCGGGGTCTAGTAACAATGTTATGCTGATCCCGTAGCTCTCGTGTATTTCATGGTGATATATGGGGTGGACTTCCGTCATCGGTAATTGGAACACTGTCTTCGGGCTCTTCTCAAGCAGCCTGCCTCGATAAGCAACCAGCGTTGTGACATTATTAAAAACCTCACTAGGTGCCATATCGGCAGCATATACATGATCCCTCATATCATAAATAATCTGGGGTGCTACATCATTGAAACACTGTTCCCACAGTCCAATCAAAGTAGCCGACATGTGCTTAAGGGCAGGCTGCTGCACAAATGGCTCATCATTTCTCATCACACTCCACACATCTTCCACACTGTAAATGGGGTGACGAGCCCACTGAGCGGCCTGATTGGCTACCGCTCTTTCCTCTTCATCTCACACATCAGATAGTATCAATATCCGCGCCAGTCGCTCCATAGCAGTCACCCAGTCTTGCTCCCCTATTCCGTGTATGGGCATTCCGCTACTCAGTAATGTCGGGGAATGGGGGAACAGGGAAGGAGTAGTAACAGACGAAGCAGGCACCAATGTCGCTAGTGACTGTCATAGGTGTGAGGGCTGGCGAGAGAGATGCGAAACAATGGGCATAGCAGGGAGACTGGCAGTTATAGTAGCCGCAGAAGGTTAAGCCAAAGAAATGGCAGGAGGCGCCGTAGCCAGAACATGTTGATCAATAGTAGAAGAAACAGAGGTAGCAGAGACAGAAGAAACAGATGACTGAGGCTGTGGGATAGTAGGATAAATTTTCTGTGGGGCGTATAGGGGTGGAGGTTGAGCATCTAACAATACCGCCACAAATGTATCAGTTTCTTCTCTGGCAACATAAGACTTTTCACACCGTAATCGAAATTTTCTATCAGCACACTCTGTTCCTTTTTCTATTTTCTCTCTATCATGTGCTACAGCTTTCTGGGTCACTGTAGGAGAGTAGGATCTGCTTCACATGTATACCCCCACCTTTTGCTGGTGTTTCACTGTTTTTCGACTTTAGTCTGGCTGGGACCCTGCTATTCAGGACCCCAGCCTAGCTGCTTCCTCTCTAAAATGATTCCATGTATTTTAGGTACAATACAGATTGGATCTGAGGTGCCCTTATAAGTCTCTAGTATATGGTATACTATGTACCCAGGGCATAGGTACCCCAGAGGCCTACCAGGGGCTGAAGCATGTATTATGCCACCCCTGGAAAGCCACCCAAAATGACACCACAGGTCTGCTACTGCAGCCTGGGTAAGGTGGTGCATGCACCCCTTACTGAGATAGGTTCACTATATCTCACCATATACTGCACATACAAACCTGTCAGTCATCCCCATGGCAGGCCTTAACAATCCTGAAGGCAGGCTGCTTGGTTATATGTGAGGGGGTGCCCAGGCATGAGCTGAGCCCCTCTGCAGCCTTTGGAATCTCTTCTCCAGGGTTGTCAGTAGTGCAGCCTGACCATATACTCTTAAGTGCATTATAACCAAACGGTAAATGCTAACTTTGGACTGGCTGCACGCAAACATGTGTTTGGTGTCAAACACCTTGGAATCATACCCCCACACCAGTAACTGGTGTGGGAGTAGGATCCCACCCTTCTAGAGGAAGAGACCTGACAGTACTGGGTTACCCGGTAGAACCTTAGTAGAGCCCTGGCATCACAAAATGGATGCTGCAGCCACAGACACAAGTCTGACCTCCTACTGCTGACCGAAACTCCGGCAGGGGAGGCCTGGACAGTGGGTTTCCTGTCACAGGGAGGTGTAACCACCTCCCAGACAGGATTGTGTGTATTGGGGCTGGGTGGGAGCACTCTCGGAGTGCTTTGAAGTCCTGCACTGGGGGCACATTTGGTGTCCCTGTGCATAGTCCAGCTCAAACCGGTTCAGGGGCTACCAGCCCCTGCTCTGGCATGAAACTGGACAAAGGAAATGGGTGTAGCCACCCCTCTTTCCAAACCCTCCCAGAGGTGGGTCCCCAGAGCTAGTCCAACCCCTTCCTTAGGTATAAGTAAGAAACCTCTGTATCAAGAACTTTAGATTACCCTGGATGAAACTCTGAAGCCAAATCCTGGACCTTCGACGCTCTGCTAAAGATCAGAGGACTGAAGAAATCTCTCTTGGGGTCAAGGAGTGACTCCCCTGCTTGGCAGGCACCAATGAAGCAATTTGCCTGTCTGCATTTCTGAAGCTCCCGCTGGACTCCGAAGTATTTGCAGCCCCAGAAGAGGATTTCCAGACATCTCAGAGCCTGACCCGAGCCCTCGTGAGTAACGTGGAACCGGAACTCCTGCTCACCATGCACTTTTGCAAGTGCATTGACTTCTCGACGTCTCCTGAAGTTGTGCTTGGGCTGACTTTTAGCCCCCACCTCGAGCACTGAATCCACTGAAGATTGTCGGCCTGGTCATTCTGAGTGACCCGTGGGCCGCCATTTTGTGTTTCGTCTCGAGGTCCCTTTGCGATCCCTGGTCCGCTGACTGGTGGGTCCCTGAGGGAGTAACTTTGAATTTCCTTGGGCTTGCCTGGTTGCTCCAGACGTGCCCCGACTCCCTACCAAGTGGTGAGTCCCTCAGACCTTGCTGGTCTGCACCGAAGCATCTTTCTCGTTTCTGCGTGGGTTGCTGTTGCCAAGGCTTGTTGTGTCCAATCCAGGCATCGATGCTGCAGCACTCTAAATCCTTCGTGGGACAGCTCGAATCCAGCTCCTGGTTGTCCTCAACGCCTCCTGGTCCTCGTGGCTGAAGAGTAAAGCTTCACCTTTCACCTGAAATCACCCAACATCAGTGGGCATGTGTTCATCACCTTCCTGGTCACTGGCTAGTGACCCAGACTCTGACCCCTCTGCTTTCAGGTTCTTCTCATCTTCGATCCAGGCTTGGATCCCTTTGGGCACTTCGTTTCTTCACGGCAGCAGCACTTCTTCGCCAGCTCCCATTGAAATCGACGACACGACCCGAATCCATATCAGATGACGATATGTTTCCTGACATATGACTAATAACTAAAAACTTGCACCCGGTTTTAAGTCGTGCCGTCCAACCATTAAGGATCAGTGCATTCTCACACCAAAATATATACCATTAGGTTCACACAAGCTTTAGCCTGCACGTCAATATCACCCATACAATTTATTTAAATAAAGTTTAGGGCATGTTGACAAGATTATACCAACGGGTTCGCGTAATTTTGAGATTACGCATAAAGAACACCCACACAATCTGTTTTAATAAAGTTTCGTATATCACAGCTGAGGCAGTATGGGTACGAGAGTGCCTCGCACTTGATGAGACACGCCCCCCCACACGCCCCCTGTCCCGGCACCACACTCAGGACCCGGAAAGATTTATTTCACTTCCCGTGCGAACGCGATCACGCAATGTGCGAGGAATTGAGCTCGCTATGAATTACTGAAGGACACTGCACGACTTATTGCCCTGGTACAAGACCTCGACCCGGAACGCAATTAATTTGCGTAAGGACAGCTCCTCCGCTGCTGAGCCGTTATAAAACACGACCGCTCGCATTCTGGCTGTGCTAGGTAAGATCCTAAATCTTTTAGACCCATTCTAACGCACTGGGTGTATACGGATCACTCGGTTACATTTGTCCCAGAATTTCTACTTGTTGGGTCTTTCCTGGATTGTTAGACCTGGCACCTTGGCGTGAGTTTCCCTTCCACTTTTTGATGGTGTGCCTCGACTGTTTTGCTGGTGTTGTCCGCTCAGGGCACTGCGCCACGGCTAATCCGTGCCGCAGTGCAAGTGCTCCCTAAGTAAAGTGTACCTGTAATTGATGTCCATGATTGGTTGATTGGATTCACTGTCAGTCCCCAGTAGAGTGCACCAGGGGTGCCAGGGCTTGTGAATGCCAATGCTGCTGGTGGGCTTGCAGCGCTGGTTGCGCCACCCACGGAAGCGGCCTTGTAAAGTGTGTCTAGGGTCTGCCACCGCAGACCCTGTGCGCGGTCCCGGACCGGCGCGCTGACTGCGCAAGTGCCCCCACTTGCCAGTCCCTAAACCTTCCCTTACCTACATATTAGCCACCCCTCTGGTAGGCCCAAGGGCAGGGTGCATTGTAGGCATAAGGTAGGACATGCCCTGATGTGTGTGGCATGTCTTAGTAGTGAATTACAGCCATTTTCGTTCTTCACTATTGAAGGCTACCTGCTCTCCATAGGCCAGAATGGGCTGCCGGGATCACGCCGACGCTGTGACCCCAGTGGACTCAGAGAGCATGGTAGAAGTGTCAAGTTTAGTATGCCTGAACTCAGGATGATAAAATACTTCTTGTAGTCAAGTCTATTTTAGTATCCTGGGTTTGTAAATACTACTTTTAGAAAGTTAGTATTTACTGACCTGACCATCTCAGTCCGCCTCTGCTGTGTGTATGTGTTCTGCCTGGCAACAGTAGGAGCAGGGTTGGGGAATCCCCAGAGACAGGTTGGCTGCCAGGTGGTGGGTAGAGAGATTACACCTGGATGGGTGGGAGGAGTACACCTTGACTCTTGAATAGACCTGTGCTCTGCCACCACAAAGCCGGCGCCACCCCCTGTGGGGCGGCTGATGTCTCTGCCCTGCTGCTGAAAGGAAAGAGCAGAGTCACCATAACAAAGTGCTCCAGAACTGGACTGAGCCAGGCCTAGGCCCCCTGGCGCTAAAGAACAAAAGAATCATGGTATAAAAGTAGGAGCCTGGCTCCTAAGAAATCAGAATCCTGTTTACCACAAAGAACCTCTGCCCGACTAGAAGGAGAAGAAGACGCTGGAGGAGCTGGCCTGCTGCTTGCCTTGCTGAGAAAGGAGAGGAAGAGACTTACTGAAAAGACTTTGCTACTTTGTGCTTGAACATTCTCCAAGGGCTTGATCTGAGCTTGCCCCCTGAACTGAACCCCAGGACCAGTGGGTTCTCTGTGCTTTTGCTCGTCCTCCAATTCGAGCCGTGTGTGCATCCCGCTGGAAAGAGACTGCGCCCCTCATCGCCCCTCCTAGGGCCGTGACACTCAGAAGCTTGCCTGCCTCAAACCCGTGAGAGCCCCGCTCCGTCCAGAGCCGCTCTCTGTCCCCGGGCCAGGCCGCCTGCATCCCTGTCACCGCCTGCTACTGGAGCGCGCTGACCGCGCTATCACCCCTCCTGCCGGAAGCCGTCCGACGACTGTGATCTACGCCGGGTCATCCAGCTGCACTAACCGTGCCCTGCGACCCCGCTTCGCTATCCCCGGACATCTCAGGCCGCGCCGCCCCCGCTGTGGAGACCCTCCTGCACCGCCGTGCTAAAGGGTCGCTGGCCGCGCCTGCCTACGTGCCCACACCTGCTGATTGAGGACCCAAGAACACTTCCCAAGCTGAGAGTCGCACCGACCTGTGCCGACTCTCCACATCACGAAAGAAGTTCCAGTATCGGGCTCGGGGCCCGCAACGCCTTATTTCCCCGTTCGCCGGAGCCGATCTCTGTGAGTACTGGAACCACAAGGAATATTTGCAAGAGAACTACAAAGTATCCATTTGAAGCTACGAACAACGAACATTTGCCTGCTTTACAACCTGGCGGCATAGCGAAAACGTTATTGGTCTTGTGATAAGTCTACTGAGATATATATACCTATTTTTACATAAAGAAGCGTATTTTTCTACATATCCAAGTCTGGTGTCCGTTTCTGGGGGGATTGATGTATTTACTGTGTGTACGATTGTAAGTGCTTAACCAACAACGCCTGAGGAATCGCCTTGGCTGCTCACGCCACGCACCTAGAGGGTGAGCAAGGGTCATTCGCGAGGGGTTATCCTGCGCCCTGACGTGGAGGAAGGGGTTCCTGCTTGACACAAGGGCAACCTTGCGGCAACCAGAGATCCCCGACTCTAACATTGTTGGCAGCGGTTGGGATTTCGGATTTGCACTTGTAATTTGCATACAGTGAATTATTAATCACCAGATAGTGAGAGCAGACCAAATAACGCAGCCACAGGTTTGTAATTGTTGAACTTTGTTGAGACATCTGCCATTACTGCAACCATGCCTGGCTCGCACTCCGCTGGAAGAGCACTCTCTGTGATTTCTGGAATAGATGAGGTGGATTGGGAGAGACTGGAAGGCTACTCGATGGAGCAATTGAAAGGCTACAGTGTAAAATTCCGAGTCCCCCATGCTGGATTCAAGAGGAGGGTCCAGTACGCCAAGGCGTTGAGAGCCTGGAAGGAGTCACGAGACCCACGGAATGCGGGGGACATCGTTCCACCCGACAACCTTGAGGAGCCCAGCAGAGTCCGGTCGCCGGAGGAGCTGGCAGACAGGGCAGCCGACAGGGCGCATGCAATGGAGATGGCAAAGTTGGCAGGACAAATGGAAATGGAAAAGCAGAAGTTGGCCCTGGAGGCACAACAACGCCAAATGGATCATGATATCAGATTGAAGGAGTTGGAGCTGAAGGCGAAAAGTTTGGACACCGCTCCTTCTGGTGGCAGCACTCCACCAGTGCAGGTAGAGTCCAAGGTGTACATCCCCAAAGATGTAGTAAAGGAGTATTTCAGAAAGGATGACATAGGGCAGTGGTTTAGGGCCTATGAGGTGGCCATGTCCTCACACCGGGTCCCTGAGAAAGACTGGGGAGCGGGGTTGTGGGGAAGGTTCCTTGCTGAAGGGCGTTACACACTGTTAGATTTACCCTTAGATCTCCAAACCTCATACCCCCATATGAAGGAAGCTTTAATGACCAGGTATGGGTTAACTCCGGAGCTATATAGACAGCGGTTCAGAGAGACGAAGAAGATCCCTGAGAGTACGTATGTGGAGTATGTGACCTTTTTCTGCAGAGCGCTGGATGGTTGGGTGAAGGGTAGCAAAGTGAATGATTATCAAGGGCTGCTTGATTTAATTGCATGGGAGCACTTGTCCAGTCAATGTTTTCCTGAGCTACGCCAGCACCTGATAGATAGCAAGCTGTCCAACCCGAGGAAGCTTGCTGAGGAGGCGGACCGCTGGCTCAGCACCAGGGTCCACAAGGGTCAAGTGGGAGACTCCGCCAAAGGTGGGCAGGGTCCCCAGCAGAAGAGTGGGGGGGACAAGGGTAAACAGAAGGGGTTCCAAAAAGGCCCCCAAAGTAATTCCCAAGGGAACCAGCAGAAGGGTTCTCAGCCTCCCCCACCCCCGCAGCAGAACGGGGCCCCGACAGGTAGACCTGTTCCAAAGGGGCCCTTCAATTGTTATAAGTGTGGTGACCCGGGTCACATTGCCTCTGATCCTAAGTGTCGCCTGTTTGGTAAGACCGCACCCACTGGTGCCCCACCCCGGCAAGTAGCTAGTGTTAACTTTGGGGAGGAGGTAGCAGTCCAGGAGGGTGGGGGTCCCGGGCAGATGACCCTAGTCTCGCTAGGAGACAGTGAGATGGTCCCTGTAACCTACCTGCCCTCTAACACTAAGAAATATGGGCAAGTAGTGACCATCAATGGAAAGAAGGTTGAGGCTCTTAGAGATACAGGAGCCAGCGTGACCTCGGTGAGGCAACACCTGGTGTCTCAAGAGCAGATTGTACCCAATGCCTACTGTAGGGTTGTCAATGCTGACAACGTAGAGAGTCGTTGTCCAAAGGCTCAAGTTCCCTTTGAGTGGGGGGAGGTCTCTGGTACTCTACAAGTCGCTGTGAGAACTGACATGCCTGTAGACTGTCTGCTAGGGAACGACCTGGAGAGTTCCCCTTGGGAAAAGGTGGAGAAGACCACGCATCTGAGGATGGTGGGTCTACCCGACTGGGCGTGCGTGACCACCCGGTCCATGGCAGCCAGTAGGGGTGTTGAGAGGGTCCTGGAGCCTGAGGGAGAGGTCCAGGAACCGGCCTTAGGGAGAAGGCGCAGGAGGCACGGGAAACCGGCCCCCGAAGTTCCCACGGCCCGGGAGGAAGTAGACCCTGAGGGGGATGCTCTGGAGCCTACCGGGGAACAGATTGCCGAACTGGGAGATCTGCCTGAGCTGACCCATTGGCAGCAAGAAGGAGGTCCCTCCAGGGAGGAATTCTGCAGGGAGCAGAAAGAATGCCCTTCTCTCGTGGGTATGCGGCAACAGGCTGCAGACCAGGCCAATGGTGTTCAGCCCAAAACACACTACGTGTACTGGGAGAGTGACCTCCTGTATTCCGAGCCTAAGGCTGCTGAACCTGGGTCAGCCCGTGTGCTGGTGGTACCCCAGAAGTTCAGAACCTTCCTACTGGGGCTGGCTCATGATGTGCCTTTAGCAGGACATTTGGGGATGGACAAGACCTATGACAGGCTTGTCACCCACTTTTACTGGCCCCAAATGCACAAGAATTCCGATTCCTACTGCAGAACCTGTCAGACTTGCCAGGCAAGTGGTAAGAGCGGAGGGAAGCACAAGGCTCCTCTGCAACCTTTCCCTGTGGTCGGTACGCCATTCCAACGAGTGGGTATTGATATTGTGGGGCCTCTGGACCCCAAGACAGCCCTGGGCAACAGGTTCATCCTGGTCTTGGTGGACCATGCCACCCGGTACCCTGAAGCCATCCCTCTGAGGACAGTGACGGCCCCCGTGGTGGGACGGGCACTGATGGGAATTTTCTCCCGAGTGGGATTCCCTCTAGAGGTGGTGAGCGACAGGGGGACCAATTTCATATCCACATATATGAAATCCCTGTGGAAGGAGTGTGGGGTAACTTACAAGTTCACCACTCCTTACCATCCCCAAGGAAATGGGTTGGTTGAGAGATTCAACCGAACCCTCAAAGGCATGATCATGGGCCTGGACGGTCCAATGAGGCGTAAGTGGGACGTCCTCTTGCCATGCCTGCTCTTCGCTTACCGAGAGGTGCCACAGAAGTCTCTAGGATTCAGCCCCTTTGAGCTTCTGTATGGTCACCCGGTAAGAGGACCTCTGAGTTTGGTGAAGGAAGGCTGGGAGCAATCTCCCAGGAAACCTCCCCAGAATGTATATAGTTACATGCTGGCCTTCCGAAACCAGACTCGGCGTTTCAGGCAACTTGCTGAGGCAAATCTGGAAGCCAGCCAGGAGGAGATGAAGCGGTGGTACGACCGGAATGCCACTCTGGTAGAGCTTCAACCTGGACAAAAGGTGTGGGTCTTGGCCCCAGTGGAGCCGTGTGCACTTCAGGATAAGTGGACAGGTCCATTTGAGGTTGTGGAGCGCAAAAGTCCTATCACCTACTTGGTGGACATGCAGACTCCCAGGAACCCTTTGAGGGTCCTACATGTTAACCGCCTTAAGCCCCACTTAGAGAGGACCGAAGTGGGCATGCTGCTGGCCACTGATGATGGAATGGAAGAGGAGACCGAGCCTCTTCCTGACCTCTTAGTGGCCTCTGAGAAAGATGGGTCAGTGGATGGAGTTAACCTCTCACCCACCCTGACGCCCGAACAACAGGAAGATTGCCGCCACTTGCTGGGACAATTTTCCGACCGATTCTCCCTGGTTCCTGGTGTCACGGAGTGGTGCGTCCATGATGTGGACACAGGAGACAGCTTACCTGTGAAGCACAAGGCTTACAGGGTAACTGACAGGGTCAGAGCTTGCATCAAGGAGGAGGTCTCCAAAATGCTTGCGCTAGGGGTGGTTGAGTCCTCCAGCAGTCCTTGGTCCAGCCCCGTGGTCTTGGTCCCCAAAGCTGCTGCGCCGGGAGCCACACCGGAACTCCGGTTCTGTGTGGACTACAGAGGACTCAATTCAGTCACGAAGACTGACGCGCACCCCATCCCCAGAGCTGATGAGCTCATTGATCGGCTGGGGGCTGCCCGGTTCCTCAGTACGTTTGATCTAACGTCTGGGTACTGGCAGATCGCCTTGACCGATGGGGCCAAAGAGAGGTCAGCATTCTCTACACCAGATGGGCACTTCCAGTTCCGAGTCATGCCATTTGGGATGAAGAATGCCCCTGCCACCTTTCAGAGGTTGGTCAACCAGGTACTGGTTGGGCTGGATGCGTTCAGTGCCGCCTACCTGGATGACATCGCAGTGTTCAGTGCCACCTGGCCTGAACACCTGCGCCACCTCTGGGAAGTGTTGATGGCGCTGCGCCGAGCAGGCCTCACGATCAAGGCAAGCAAGTGCCAGATCGGGCAGGGTTCCGTGGTGTACTTGGGACACCAAGTGGGGAGTGGCAAGGTGGCACCCTTGCAACCCAAAATTGAAACCATCCTGGCTTGGGAACCCCCCAAGACGCAGACCGCAGTGAGGGCCTTCCTGGGGCTCACTGGGTACTACAGGAGGTTTGTCAAGGGCTATGGAACGATCGTTGCCCCCTTGACAGAGCTGACTTCGAAGAAGCAGCCCAGGAACGTGATTTGGACTGACACCTGTCAGAAAGCTTTCGACACCCTGAAGACGGCCATGTGCACGGCGCCCGTGCTCTTGGCCCCTGACTTCTCCAAGGAATTCCTAGTACAGACAG
This sequence comes from Triturus cristatus, assembly GCF_964204655.1. NCBI lineage: Eukaryota > Metazoa > Chordata > Amphibia > Caudata > Salamandridae > Triturus > Triturus cristatus. The sequence goes on along the minus strand of NW_028188258.1, from coordinate 49,925 downwards.
ACGCTTCAGAGCATGGTGTAGGGGCTGTTCTCTCACAGATGACTGAGGAGGGCTGGGACCAACCCGTAGCCTTCATCAGTAGGAGGTTACTTCCACGGGAAAGTAGGTGGAGTGCAATTGAGCGAGAAGCATTTGCTGTGGTCTGGGCGCTGAAGAAGCTAAGACCCTACTTGTTTGGGTCTCACTTCCGGGTTCAGACGGACCACAGGCCCCTCAGATGGTTGATGCAAATGAGGGGTGAAAACCCGAAGCTGTTGAGGTGGTCCATCTCCCTACAGGGTATGGACTTTACGGTGGAACACCGTCCTGGTACAGATCACGCCAACGCTGACGGTCTGTCCAGGTATTTCCGCCTTAGTGACGAGGAACCCCCTGGGCAAGGGTAGTTCTCCCCACATTTCAGCTGGAGGGGACACGTGTTAGACCTGGCACCTTGGCGTGAGTTTCCCTTCCACTTTTTGATGGTGTGCCTCGACTGTTTTGCTGGTGTTGTCCGCTCAGGGCACTGCGCCACGGCTAATCCGTGCCGCAGTGCAAGTGCTCCCTAAGTAAAGTGTACCTGTAATTGATGTCCATGATTGGTTGATTGGATTCACTGTCAGTCCCCAGTAGAGTGCACCAGGGGTGCCAGGGCTTGTGAATGCCAATGCTGCTGGTGGGCTTGCAGCGCTGGTTGCGCCACCCACGGAAGCGGCCTTGTAAAGTGTGTCTAGGGTCTGCCACCGCAGACCCTGTGCGCGGTCCCGGACCGGCGCGCTGACTGCGCAAGTGCCCCCACTTGCCAGTCCCTAAACCTTCCCTTACCTACATATTAGCCACCCCTCTGGTAGGCCCAAGGGCAGGGTGCATTGTAGGCATAAGGTAGGACATGCCCTGATGTGTGTGGCATGTCTTAGTAGTGAATTACAGCCATTTTCGTTCTTCACTATTGAAGGCTACCTGCTCTCCATAGGCCAGAATGGGCTGCCGGGATCACGCCGACGCTGTGACCCCAGTGGACTCAGAGAGCATGGTAGAAGTGTCAAGTTTAGTATGCCTGAACTCAGGATGATAAAATACTTCTTGTAGTCAAGTCTATTTTAGTATCCTGGGTTTGTAAATACTACTTTTAGAAAGTTAGTATTTACTGACCTGACCATCTCAGTCCGCCTCTGCTGTGTGTATGTGTTCTGCCTGGCAACAGTAGGAGCAGGGTTGGGGAATCCCCAGAGACAGGTTGGCTGCCAGGTGGTGGGTAGAGAGATTACACCTGGATGGGTGGGAGGAGTACACCTTGACTCTTGAATAGACCTGTGCTCTGCCACCACAAAGCCGGCGCCACCCCCTGTGGGGCGGCTGATGTCTCTGCCCTGCTGCTGAAAGGAAAGAGCAGAGTCACCATAACAAAGTGCTCCAGAACTGGACTGAGCCAGGCCTAGGCCCCCTGGCGCTAAAGAACAAAAGAATCATGGTATAAAAGTAGGAGCCTGGCTCCTAAGAAATCAGAATCCTGTTTACCACAAAGAACCTCTGCCCGACTAGAAGGAGAAGAAGACGCTGGAGGAGCTGGCCTGCTGCTTGCCTTGCTGAGAAAGGAGAGGAAGAGACTTACTGAAAAGACTTTGCTACTTTGTGCTTGAACATTCTCCAAGGGCTTGATCTGAGCTTGCCCCCTGAACTGAACCCCAGGACCAGTGGGTTCTCTGTGCTTTTGCTCGTCCTCCAATTCGAGCCGTGTGTGCATCCCGCTGGAAAGAGACTGCGCCCCTCATCGCCCCTCCTAGGGCCGTGACACTCAGAAGCTTGCCTGCCTCAAACCCGTGAGAGCCCCGCTCCATCCAGAGCCGCTCTCTGTCCCCGGGCCAGGCCGCCTGCATCCCTGTCACCGCCTGCTACTGGAGCGCGCTGACCGCGCTATCACCCCTCCTGCCGGAAGCCGTCCGACGACTGTGATCTACGCCGGGTCATCCAGCTGCACTAACCGTGCCCTGCGACCCCGCTTCGCTATCCCCGGACATCTCAGGCCGCGCCGCCCCCGCTGTGGAGACCCTCCTGCACCGCCGTGCTAAAGGGTCGCTGGCCGCGCCTGCCTACGTGCCCACACCTGCTGATTGAGGACCCAAGAACACTTCCCAAGCTGAGAGTCGCACCGACCTGTGCCGACTCTCCACATCACGAAAGAAGTTCCAGTATCGGGCTCGGGGCCCGCAACGCCTTATTTCCCCGTTCGCCGGAGCCGATCTCTGTGAGTACTGGAACCACAAGGAATATTTGCAAGAGAACTACAAAGTATCCATTTGAAGCTACGAACAACGAACATTTGCCTGCTTTACAACCTGGCGGCATAGCGAAAACGTTATTGGTCTTGTGATAAGTCTACTGAGATATATATACCTATTTTTACATAAAGAAGCGTATTTTTCTACATATCCAAGTCTGGTGTCCGTTTCTGGGGGGATTGATGTATTTACTGTGTGTACGATTGTAAGTGCTTAACCAACAACGCCTGAGGAATCGCCTTGGCTGCTCACGCCACGCACCTAGAGGGTGAGCAAGGGTCATTCGCGAGGGGTTATCCTGCGCCCTGACGTGGAGGAAGGGGTTCCTGCTTGACACAAGGGCAACCTTGCGGCAACCAGAGAACCCCGACTCTAACATGGATACTATTGGACCACGAACTATAAGAGAATATCCAGCTCCGGGGTTAAGCTTACACAACGATTTGGTACTCCCACACCCACCTCATCTTTCCACACAAAGTATGACGCATATTGTCACTTCACCAATACCACCTTTGCTATTTCTAGCACTCGTGTAGAGAGGATCGGACGGCGCACATTTAGCCACATAAAATAACACTTGTTCGTTCGCAACTTCTCTCTTTAATAATATCGTTGAGGACATTAGCTCTAAAAAACATAGCATGTCACCTGTTGGACAGGCTACTACAACTTTGACCAGATGCTTTCTTTTGCCATAGTTTAAAGAGCCCGGCTCGGGGACACGAGAATCAAGAATTTTATATCTTCAAAGACTTTTGTGGTACGTAGGAATATGTTTTGATTTTAACCAGTCACTTTATCTGTAAATACTCCGCAAATTTCCCAAAATCTTGAATAGTAAAATGGTCTTTTTTACACAACTAGATACCTCCAGTCCTCCGCATAAAATTTGTCCACCCTGATGAAGACCTTCGATAATAAGTGCCACGTAGAAGTTCGAAACGCGTTGGTTCCTTGATGAGGCAAGCCCTAAAGAATCAAGGAAACAAAACGACGTCAAGTCTTCGATACTATTTGCCAAGCATTCAAAATAGCGGCGCAAACCCGGTTTCCTAAAGCCTGTAGGCTACCTCCCTCTGGCATTCTAATAGACTATCATTTTGTGAGGACCAGAAGAATAGGAGTCCCTGTAACTTTATGTGAACAACGTAGGACTTTCTTTATATGTACAACACGCTACATACTGTTGTCTAGAAAAAGTATAAGGAGATTTTCTGTATCCATTATACAGAATTGTTGTTGTCTTTTATGTGAGTACTGTCAAAGTATATGATATTGTGTTTGTTTGTTATTTGATTATTGTCAAGCTTTCCCAAGCAGTTTTGTTTTTGTTTGAGTAATAGCTGCACAGAATCAACAGGTCCTGGTGAAAAAATATAAAACGCAGTATTTGTTTATTATATGCAACTGAGCGGAAAATAAAAATCCACTTCAAAATTTGAAAAGTTCATTTATGGTGACAGAGGTAACATGTTTTGTTAACACCTATGCACCCGGCTTCCCTGGGTGAGGTAACACGAGTACTCTGGTGCTCCCGTGGGTGCTAGCCCTAGAACTTCCTAAGTCCAAAAGGGTTTGGTCCTGACTCATTTCTAAGTGTCCCTAATCTTTAAAAACCTAAGCGCGACTTTCCCCATAGAAGCTAACAGGAGCTCGCGGTTGTGCTCACACACTGCACACGGCCCCCGTGGGTCCCCTGTGTCACTACCTTGGGTGGTTCCTTGGGGTCCCAGTGATTCTACAGGCTCTAGGCCTTGTGTCTAGTTAAGTTGTGGTCCTTATATCACTATTTTAGTATATGGTTTGGCTCGCCCCCAGGGCCTGACGTGTATTTGTGCTATTTTACTGTGATTATTGAAGTGTAACTTATGTGTTTTGACCTCTAGTCTCATAAGGAGACTAGGAGGGTGTGTTTAGTAATAAATAAATATATTTTATATATATATATATATATATATATATATATATATATATATATATATATATATATATATATATATATATATATTCACTGAAAAAACCATAGGTTTCACACATGTTATAGTTAGCGGAAATTTTACTGATAAAAAACCAGTGAAATTCCCCCGTTATAGTTAGCGCAGGCAACTATAACTCACGCGACCGCAATCCTCTGCTGATGCTAATACTGTATTTAGACACTTATTTGCCCATGTCTTCTTCCATACATTTTTAGCATACATATATTACAAATATTTTTTTTTCATAAAGACACATATGTCATCAGCAGAAGATTGCAGTCGCGTGAGTTATAGTTGCCTGCGCTAACTATAACGGGGGAATTTCACTGGTTTTTTATCAGTAAAATTTCCGCTAACTATAACATGTGTGAAACCTATGGTTTTTTCAGTGAATTTGCAAGGTTTTTTAAATGCTAATTCCTAACTATAACGTGTGTGAAACCTATGGTTTTTTCAGTGAATTAGTACGGTTTTTTAAATGCTAAGTTTTTTTCCCTTATAATAAGCCCTGTACATTTGGTGGCCTTCGGCCACCAAAAGCACAGGGGGTGGGGTAAGTGTGGATAGTGTTTTTTGCCCTTAACATAAGCCCTGTACATTTGGTGGCCTTCGGCCACCAAAAGCACAGGGGGTGGGGTAAGTGTGGATAGTGTTTTTTTTATTTTTATTTTTTTACCGTACGCTTACGGTAAGCGTACGGTAAGCGTACCCCGCGAAATTGCCGAAAAAAAAATAAAACCGTTTTTGCACTTGGGGGATGTTTGGGGACTCCCTCAACATGACTATGTGGGAGGGAGTTGTCAAAACAGCCCCTTTACATGTTTTTGGGCTTGATATTTTAAAAATCACTCTCAGTGCGAAAGACAAAATGGCGGCCGCCGCTTCCTGGTTTCGGCCGATTCGAATGTTTACTAAGATCTAAGAGCCAATCAGAATCGCGCTCGCGCACGCCACCGTACGCTTACCGTAAGCGTACGGTAAGCGTACCGTAAGCTGGCTCAGATATATATATTGATTTAAAGGCTATTTTCTCAGAATCTACTGAACAGATTTACACCAAACCTACAAAAGGCACTTCCTTGACCTAGGGACTACCTCTCTGCCAAATTTTGAGTAATTCTGTTCAGCCGTTCGGGCTGTAGCTCGTTCTAAAGGTCCTATGGAAAAATGCATGGGAAAAACGCGTTTTGGGACCCCCCTTTTATCTCAGCCCCCGCTTGACGGATCCCCCCGAGACTTTCAGGGTAGGAGCGGAGCGTAGCGCCCCACCTATTTTGAAAAATTTGCGAGGATTCGTCGACCGGCGCCAAAGTTATTCAAAATAGAATGTTGAGGTTTTCCTATGGAAACGTGGTCCTAACTATAACTACCTACTGGCTATCGCCACCTACTGGCGGTCGCCAGTAGGTAGTTATAGTTAGGACCACGTTTCCATAGGAAAACCTCAACATTCTATTTTGAATAACTTTGGCGCCGGTCGACGAATCCTCGCGAATTTCTCAAAATAGGTGGGGCGCTACGCTCCGCTCCTACCCTGAAAGTCTCGGGGGGATTCGTCAAGCGGGGGCTGAGATAAAAGGGGGGTCCCAAAACGCGTTTTTCCCATGCATTTTTCCATAGGACCTTTAGAACGAGCTACAGCCCGAACGGCTGAACAGAATTACTAGAAATTTGGCAGAGAGGTAGTCCCTAGGTCAAGGAAGTGCCTTTTGTAGGTTTGGTGTAAATCTGTTCAGTAGATTCTGAGAAAATAGCCTTTAAATCAATATATATATCTGAGCCCGCTTACGGTACGCTTACCGTACGCTTACGGTAAGCGTACGGTGGCGTGCGCGAGCGCGATTCTGATTGGCTCTTAGATCTTAGTAAACATTCGAATCGACAGAAACAAGGAAGCGGCGTCCGCCATTTTGTCTACCGCACTGAGTGTTATGTATCAAACATGATGGCCAAAAACATGTTACGGGGATGTTTTGACAACTCCCTCTCACATAGTCATGTTGAGGGAGTCCCCAAACATCCCCCAAGAGCAAAAACGGCATTATTTTTTTTTCGGCAATTTCGCGGGGTACGCTTACCGTACGCTTACCGTAAGCGTACGGTAAAAAAATAAAAATAAAAAAAACACTATCCACACTTTCTCCACCCCTTGTGCAAACGGTGGCCGAAGGCCACCATTTGTGCATGGCTTATCAGAGCACAGAAAATTTTCCCAAAAAATTTCAACAGATTACCTATCACAAGGAAGCGCATAATATGTCCTCCATGTGCGCACGGTGCGCGAAGCGCATCGTGCGTACATGGCCCATCTAGCGTAACGTGGGCACGGCACTAACTGCGTAAAGTGGGTGCGCGGTGCGCGAAGCGCACCGCGTGCTCACTGTGCGCGCACGGTGCGCGAAGCGCACCGTGCGCGCACGGAACGAACTGCGTTAAGTGGGCGCGCACGCCACGAATGGCGTAAAGTCACTTAGCATTTAAAAAACCGTACAAATTCACTGAAAAAACCATAGGTTTCACACACGTTATAGTTAGGAATTAGCATTTAAAAAACCTTGCAAATTCACTGAAAAAACCATAGGTTTCACACATGTTATAGTTAGCGGAAATTTTACTGATAAAAAACCAATGAAATTGCCCCGTTATAGTTAGTGCTGGCAACTATAACTCACGCGACCGCAATCTTCTGCTGATGACATATGTGTCTTTATGAAAAAAAAATATTTGTAATATATGTATAGCTAAAAATGTATGGAAGAAGACATGGGCAAATAAGTGTCTAAATACAGTATTAGCATCAGCAGAGGATTGCGGTCGCGTGAGTTATAGTTGCCAGCACTAACTATAACGGGGCAATTTCATTGGTTTTTTATCAGTAAAATTTCCGCTAACTATAACATGTGTGAAACCTATGGTTTTTTCAGTGAATTTGCAAGGTTTTTTAAATGCTAATTCCTAACTATAACGTGTGTGAAACCTATGGTTTTTTCAGTGAATATATATATTATATATATATATACACACCTGGTGTGGATATCTTTCATTTAGGCACTCAAGAGATTATAGACTGGTCAAACAAGCTGCTTTACATTCCTTCAAGACTTAGCCTGAAGGCTGCTCTCCATAGCTACCACTAGGAAAGCTTTCAATAAAGGTTGTCTTTAACCTATAACCAATAAAGGGTTGTTTGGACTGATACAGGGTGCCCACTGTTGGACCTGGCCCTTTTTGCAGGGTCATCCCTAAACTTTTTGCCTTCCTCCTATATTTCTTCTGACCTGGTGTTGGCTGTATTATGACTCTGGGCACCTTACCACTGCTGATCAGTGCTAAGGTGCATATGCTCTCCCTATGGTAAAATGTATACATTGATTGGTGTCCATGTTTGGCTTATTTGGTTTACTATCAGCCCCTAGTAAAGTGCACCAGGAGTGCCAGGGCTTGTAAATACAAATGCTGCTGGTGGGCTTGCAGCACTGGTTGTGCCACCCACAGAAGCGGCCTAGTAAAATGTGTCTAGGGTCTGCCACTGCAGAACCTGCGCGCGGTCTGGTACTGTCGCACTGACTGAGCAAGTGCACCCACTTGCCAGTCCCTAAACCTTCCCTTAACTACATATTAGTCACCCCTCTGGTATGCCCTGATATGTGTGGCATGTCTTAATAGTGAATTACAGCCATTTTCGTTTTTCACTATTGAAGGCTACCTGCTCTCCATAGACCAGAATGGGCTGCTGGAGTCACTACACGCTGTGACCCCAGTGGACTCATAGAGCATGGTAGAATGTCAAGTTTAGTATGCCTGAACTCAGAATAATAAAATACTTCTTTTAGTAAAGTTTATTTTAACCCCTTCTGTGCCCATGACGAGATGGTCTCGTCATGGAGCACAGTCGCGCTGTGCCCATGACGAGACCATCTCGTCATGGGACCCACCCTTGGGGGAAGCGCTGGCGCTCCCCCCGTGATTCGTCGATTTTTTTTTTTTTTACTGGGGAGGCAGGGGAAGACCTTCCCCTGCCTCTCCCCGCCCCCCCGCCCGCGTCATCAATGACGTCAGCGCGCGAGCCGCGCTGACGTCACCGGAGGCTTCCCCTTTGCTCTCCGAGGCGCAGGAAGCCATTTGCTTCCTGCGCGTCGGAGAGTAAAGGTCAGTTTTGGGGCTGGGGAGGGGGTATTATTGCATCAGTGGGTTAGGTAGGGTGGGGGCACAATGTTGGGGGGGGGTAGAAATGTTTTTATGTAGGCTCCGCTTTGTTCCTGCGCTTGGATCGTCCAAGTGCAGTTGCTTCTATGTGAAATGGATCCAAAAAATAAACGCTCGTTTGTGAGAGATGCCCTTTTTCTCTCGTTTTCTGTATGAGGGGTGCTGCTAGCGTGGGATGGGGTGGGGGGTGAAATAAAGTAAGCCTTTGGGGATGCAAAGTGGCCAGATTGATTTTATGTCCATAGACCAGAATGGGCTGCTGGAGTCACTACACGCTGTGACCCCAGTGGACTCATAGAGCATGGTAGAATGTCAAGTTTAGTATGCCTGAACTCAGAATAATAAAATACTTCTTTTAGTAAAGTTTATTTTAACCCCTTCTGTGCCCATGACGAGATGGTCTCGTCATGGAGCACAGTCGCGCTGTGCCCATGACGAGACCATCTCGTCATGGGACCCACCCTTGGGGGAAGCGCTGGCGCTCCCCCCGTGATTCGTCGATTTTTTTTTTTTTTACTGGGGAGGCAGGGGAAGACCTTCCCCTGCCTCCCCCCGCCCCCCCGCCCGCGTCATCAATGACGTCAGCGCGCGAGCCGCGCTGACGTCACCGGAGGCTTCCCCTTTGCTCTCCGAGGCGCAGGAAGCCATTTGCTTCCTGCGCGTCGGAGAGTAAAGGTCAGTTTTGGGGCTGGGGAGGGGGTATTATTGCATCAGTGGGTTAGGTAGGGTGGGGGCACACTGTTGGGGGGGGTAGAATTTTTTTTATGTAGGCTCCACTTTGTTCCTGCGCTTGGATTGTCCAAGTGCAGTTGCTTCTATGTGAAATGGATCCAAAAAATAAACGCTCGTTTTTGAGAGATGCCCTTTTTCTCTCGTTTTCTGTATGAGGGGTACTGCTAGCTTGGGATGGGGTGGGGGGTGAAATAAAGTAAGCCTTTGGGGTTGCAAAGTGGCAGATTGATTTTATGTGCATCCAAATACACCAGCATCACATAGTTTTCCAGTGAAGTGCTACTTTCGTTTTCTGGTCTTCCTTTGAACAGCATTGTTGTTCCCCGGGGGCAAAATAAAGTTAGACAGAGGGATTGCAAAGTGGCCAGATTGATTTTATGTCCATAGACCAGAATGGGCTGCTGGAGTCACTACACGCTGTGACCCCAGTGGACTCATAGAGTATGGTAGAATGTCAAGTTTAGTATGCCTGAACTCAGAATAATAAAATACTTCTTTTAGTAAAGTTTATTTTAACCCCTTCTGTGCCCATGACGAGATGGTCTCGTCATGGAGCACAGTCGCGCTGTGCCCATGACGAGACCATCTCGTCATGGGACCCACCCTTGGGGGAAGCGCTGGCGCTCCCCCCGTGATTCGTCGATTTTTTTTTTTTACTGGGGAGGCAGGGGAAGACCTTCCCCTGCCTCCCCCCGCCCCCCCGCCCGCGTCATCAATGACGTCAGCGCGCGAGCCGCGCTGACGTTACCGGAGGCTTCCCCTTTGCTCTCCGAGGCGCAGGAAGCCATTTGCTTCCTGCGCGTCGGAGAGTAAAGGTCAGTTTTGGGGCTGGGGAGGGGGTATTATTGCATCAGTGGGTTAGGTAGGGTTGGGGCACACTGTTGGGGGGGGTAGAAATGTTTTTATGTAGGCTCCACTTTGTTCCTGCGCTTGGATTGTCCAAGTGCAGTTGCTTCTATGTGAAATCGATCCAAAAAATAAACGCTCGTTTTTGAGAGATGCCCTTTTTCTCTCGTTTTCTGTATGAGGGGTGCTGCTAGCGTGGGATGGGGTGGGGGGTGAAATAAAGTAAGCCTTTGGGGTTGCAAAGTGGCCAGATTGATTTTATGTGCATCCAAATACACCAGCATCACATAGTTTTCCAGTGAAGTGCTACTTTCGTTTTCTGGTCTTCCTTTGAACAGCATTGTTGTTCCCCGGGGGCAAAATAAAGTTAGACAGAGGGATTGCAAAGTGGCCAGATTGATTTCTTTTACATCTTGTGATCGGTGGGTGCTGGTAGGGGGGTGGGGGCTGAAACAAAATAAGTCAGAGGGGTTGCAAAGTGCCCTGTTTTTTTTTTTTAGTATGCAAATACAACAGCATCACAGAGTTTGCCAGTGAAGTGCTACTTTCGTTTACTCGTGTAACGTTGAAGAGCATTGTTGTTCCCAGGGGGGGTGAAATAAAGTGAGACAGAGGGGTTGCAAAGTGGCCAGATTGATTTTATTTGCTTCCAAGTACACCAGCATCAGAGTTTGCCGGTGAAGTGCTACTTTCGTTTACTCGTCTAACTTTGAACAGCATTGTTGTTCCCAGGGGGGGCGAAATAAAGTAAGACAGAGGGGTTGCAAAGTGGCCAGATTGATTTTATTTGCTTCCAAGTACACCAGCATCAGAGTTTGCCAGTGAAGTGCTACTTTCGTTTTCTCGTCTTCCTTTGAACAGTATTGTTGTTCCCAGGGGGGGCTAAATAAAGTAAGACAGAGGGGTTGCAAAGTGGCCAGATTGATTTTATTTGCATCCAAGTACACCAGCATCAGAGTTTGCCAGTGCAGTGCGACTTTCGTTTTCTCGTCTAACTTTGAGCAGCATTGGTGTTCCCAGGGGGGGCGAAATAAAGTAAGACAGAGGGGTTGCAAAGTGGCCAGATTGATTTTATGTGCATCCAAATACACCAGCATCACATAGTTTTCCAGTGAAGTGCTACTTTCGTTTTCTGGTCTTCCTTTGAACAGCATTGTTGTTCCCCGGGGGCAAAATAAAGTTAGACAGAGGGATTGCAAAGTGGCCAGATTGATTTCTTTTACATCTTGTGATCGGTGGGTGCTGGTAGGGGGGTGGGGGGTGAAACAAAATAAGTCAGAGGGGTTGCAAAGTGCCCTGTTTTTTTTTTTTAGTATGCAAATACAACAGCATCACAGAGTTTGCCAGTGAAGTGCTACTTTCGTTTACTCGTGTAACGTTGAAGAGCATTGTTGTTCCCAGGGGGGGCGAAATAAAGTGAGACAGAGGGGTTGCAAAGTGGCCAGATTGATTTTATTTGCTTCCAAGTACACCAGCATCAGAGTTTGCCGGTGAAGTGCTACTTTCGTTTACTCGTCTAACTTTGATCAGCATTGTTGTTCCCAGGGGGGGCGAAATAAAGTAAGACAGAGGGGTTGCAAAGTGGCCAGATTGATTTTATTTGCTTCCAAGTACACCAGCATCAGAGTTTGCCAGTGAAGTGCTACTTTCGTTTTCTCGTCTTCCTTTGAACAGTATTGTTGTTCCCAGGGGGGGCTAAATAAAGTAAGACAGAGGGGTTGCAAAGTGGCCAGATTGATTTTATTTGCATCCAAGTACACCAGCATCAGAGTTTGCCAGTGCAGTGCGACTTTCGTTTTCTCGTCTAACTTTGAGCAGCATTGGTGTTCCCAGGGGGGGCGAAATAAAGTAAGACAGAGGGGTTGCAAAGTGGCCAGATTGATTTTATTTGCATCCAAGTACACCAGCATCAGAGTTTGCCAGTGAAGTGCTACTTTCGTTTTCTCGTCTTCCTTTGAACAGTATTGTTGTTCCCAGGAGGGGCTAAATAAAGTAAGACAGAGGGGTTGCAAAGTGGCCAGATTGATTTTATTTGCTTCCAAGTACACCAGCATCAGAGTTTGCCAGTGAAGTGCTACTTTCGTTTTCTCGTCTTCCTTTGAACAGTATTGTTGTTCCCAGGGGGGGCTAAATAAAGTAAGACAGAGGGGTTGCAAAGTGGCCAGATTGATTTTATTTGCATCCAAGTACACCAGCATCAGAGTTTGCCAGTGCAGTGCGACTTTCGTTTTCTCGTCTAACTTTGAGCAGCATTGGTGTTCCCAGGGGGGGCGAAATAAAGTAAGACAGAGGGGTTGCAAAGTGGCCAGATTGATTTTATTTGCATCCAAGTACACCAGCATCAGAGTTTGCCAGTGAAGTGCTACTTTCGTTTTCTCGTCTTCCTTTGAACAGTATTGTTGTTCCCAGGAGGGGCTAAATAAAGTAAGACAGAGGGGTTGCAAAGTGGCCAGATTGATTTTATTAGCATCCAAATACACCAGCATCAGAGTTTGCCAGTGAAGTGCTACTTTCGTTTTCTGGTCTAACTTTGAACAGCATTGTTGTACCAAGGGGGGGCGAAAGAAAGTAAGACAGAGGGGTTGCAAAGTGGCCAGATTGATTTTGTTTGCATCCAAGTAAACCAGCATCAGAGTTTGCCAGTGAAGTGCTACTTTCGTTTTCTCGTCTTCCTTTGAACAGTATTGTTGTTCCCAGGGGGGGCGAAATAAAGTAAGACAGAGGGGTTGCCAAGTGGCCAGATTGTTTTTATTTGCATCCAAGTACACCAGCATCAGAGTTTGCCAGTGAAGTGCTTCTTTCGTTTTCTCATCTAACTTTGAACAGCATTGTTGTTCCCAGGGGGGGCGAAATAAAGTAAGACAGAGGGGTTGCAAAGTGGCCAGATTGATTTCATTTGCATCCAAGTACACCAGCATCAGAGTTTGCCAGTGTATTGCTACTTTCGTTTTCTCGTCTTCCTTTGAACAGCATTGTTGTTTCCAGGGTGGGAGAGTGTACCATTTCTGGAGGTACTGCAATACCTGGTTGATGGGTGAATTGGAAAACACAATGTGCACCATGGTTCTGTGTTTATGGATGTGGTCTACCATACTGCTTATGTTTTGTAAGGATGTAAGCAATGGACAGTGAAACGGTTCCCTTCAGGGCCCTCTAGTCATGTCCATAACTTTTCCGGTGAAACCACTCGCTGATTTCTGAATAGTTAGTGAGAGATCGTTTAGGTAACCATGTTGTTTCTGCTTACATTTCACATGCTTTGCATTCCCTAGGAGTGTTTTTTTTTTTTTTAGGCAGCGTATTACTCTTATCAAGTGCATAATTTGAATTGAGCCACATCCAAGTGTTTATAGCGGGCACAATTAGGTTATAGCTGAAGGCAGTGCGAGTTTCTCTCAGTGGGCAAGTATGGCGTTCAGTGGGGATGTGGCACTATGGCCGGAGCTGTTGAATTTGGAAATGGGGAACCGGGTTCAGCATTCATGACCAGTCCACCACACCACTGTACTGAGGGAGCACATTCCCATGCTACACCGTAGAAGGCCCCACTAGACCTTAGAAGGCTTGATGTCTTAGCACAAGCAGGTGTACTGTAGTGGTGTCAACTTACAAAAGAGTACAAAGTACAAGTAGAGGTATAAAAGTGCAATAAATGGCAGACACGCAAAACACAGGAACACACTGGGTAGGCACTTCTACGGGCATGGAGAACAGAATTTCCTATAATGTAAAGACTTCATTCACACAATAGAGAGGGTGTGAATTAAGTTTGGAAGTGTCTTTGCAGGAGGAGAACTTTGAGGTTAGTTTTGAAGGACTGGGAAGAGGGAGGGGGTGGTCCGGAGCTGAGGCTCAGTTTCAGATTGTCGCCGGGGGCAAAATAAAGTTAGACAGAGGGATTGCAAAGTGGCCAGATTGATTTCTTTTACATCTTGTGATCGGTGGGTGCTGGTAGGGGGGTGGGGGGTGAAACAAAATAAGTCAGAGGGGTTGCAAAGTGCCCTGTTTTTTTTTTTTAGTATGCAAATACAACAGCATCACAGAGTTTGCCAGTGAAGTGCTACTTTCGTTTACTCGTGTAACGTTGAAGAGCATTGTTGTTCCCAGGGGGGGTGAAATAAAGTGAGACAGAGGGGTTGCAAAGTGGCCAGATTGATTTTATTTGCTTCCAAGTACACCAGCATCAGAGTTTGCCGGTGAAGTGCTACTTTCGTTTACTCGTCTAACTTTGAACAGCATTGTTGTTCCCAGGGGGGGCGAAATAAAGTAAGACAGAGGGGTTGCAAAGTGGCCAGATTGATTTTATTTGCTTCCAAGTACACCAGCATCAGAGTTTGCCAGTGAAGTGCTACTTTCGTTTTCTCGTCTTCCTTTGAACAGTATTGTTGTTCCCAGGGGGGGCTAAATAAAGTAAGACAGAGGGGTTGCAAAGTGGCCAGATTGATTTTATTTGCATCCAAGTACACCAGCATCAGAGTTTGCCAGTGCAGTGCGACTTTCGTTTTCTCGTCTAACTTTGAGCAGCATTGTTGTTCCCAGAGGGGGCGAAATAAAGTAAGACAGAGGGGTTGCAAAGTGGCCAGATTGATTTTATTTGCATCCAAGTACACCAGCATCAGAGTTTGCCAGTGAAGTGCTACTTTCGTTTTCTCGTCTTCCTTTGAACAGTATTGTTGTTCCCAGGAGGGGCTAAATAAAGTAAGACAGAGGGGTTGCAAAGTGGCCAGATTGATTTTATTAGCATCCAAATACACCAGCATCAGAGTTTGCCAGTGAAGTGCTACTTTCGTTTTCTGGTCTAACTTTGAACAGCATTGTTGTACCAAGGGGGGCGAAAGAAAGTAAGACAGAGGGGTTGCAAAGTGGCCAGATTGATTTTGTTTGCATCCAAGTACACCAGCATCAGAGTTTGCCAGTGAAGTGCTACTTTCGTTTTCTCGTCTTCCTTTGAACAGTATTGTTGTTCCCAGGGGGGGCGAAATAAAGTAAGACAGAGGGGTTGCCAAGTGGCCAGATTGTTTTTATTTGCATCCAAGTACACCAGCATCAGAGTTTGCCAGTGAAGTGCTTCTTTCGTTTTCTCATCTAACTTTGAACAGCATTGTTGTTCCCAGGGGGGGCGAAATAAAGTAAGACAGAGGGGTTGCAAAGTGGCCAGATTGATTTCATTTGCATCCAAGTACACCAGCATCAGAGTTTGCCAGTGTATTGCTACTTTCGTTTTCTCGTCTTCCTTTGAACAGCATTGTTGTTTCCAGGGTGGGAGAGTGTACCATTTCTGGAGGTACTGCAATACCTGGTTGATGGGTGAATTGGAAAACACAATGTGCACCATGGTTCTGTGTTTATGGATGTGGTCTACCATACTGCTTATGTTTTGTAAGGATGTAAGCAATGGACAGTGAAACGGTTCCCTTCAGGGCCCTCTAGTCATGTCCATAACTTTTCCGGTGAAACCACTCGCTGATTTCTGAATAGTTAGTGAGAGATCGTTTAGGTAACCATGTTGTTTCTGCTTACATTTCACATGCTTTGCATTCCCTAGGAGTGTTTTTTTTTTTTTTTTAGGCAGCGTATTACTCTTATCAAGTGCATAATTTGAATTGAGCCACATCCAAGTGTTTATAGCGGGCACAATTAGGTTATAGCTGAAGGCAGTGCGAGTTTCTCTCAGTGGGCAAGTATGGCGTTCAGTGGGGATGTGGCACTATGGCCGGAGCTGTTGAATTTGGAAATGGGGAACCGGGTTCAGCATTCATGACCAGTCCATCACACCACTGTACTGAGGGAGCGCATTCCCATGCTACACCGTAGAAGGCCCCACTAGACCTTAGAAGGCTTGATGTCTTAGCACAAGCAGGTGTACTGTAGTGGTGTCAACTTACAAAAGAGTACAAAGTACAAGTAGAGGTCTAAAAGTGCAATAAATGGCAGACACGCAAAACACAGGAACACACTGGGTAGGCACTTCTACGGGCATGGAGAACAGAATTTCCTATAATGTAAAGACTTCATTCACACAATAGAGAGGGTGTGAATTAAGTTTGGAAGTGTCTTTGCAGGAGGAGAACTTTGAGGTTAGTTTTGAAGGACTGGGAAGAGGGAGGGGGTGGTCCGGAGCTGAGGCTCAGTTTCAGATTCTTGCCGCGTTGCTTGTAAAGGATTGGGCCATCGATCTTTCCTTTTTGAAAGTGGGAGGGTCAAGCAATACATTTTGCGCAGTACGTGATGGTCTAGAGCATTATATGCATATGTTACAATAAAGTTTTTTTTCTTCTTTTTATTCTAGTCTAAAGCTTTTCGACGGTGGCTGTTCTGCAGTTTTGTGTAGTTGCATTGTGTTGGTAAGAAATTTTTTGTTGTTGTATTTACACCAAATGAGTAATAATATAATGTCTGAATGAATTTTTTTGTAAGTGATGTCATAATGGCGGCATATTTAGTTAGTGGTTTGAGCATGAAATTCTTTGCGATGTGTTTTGCATAGTCTTATGTGTAATTGCTTTTCTCTTTCTTTTTTAGTGGGATATTGTTGATCCATACTGTGTCTGTACAGAGTTGGTGGTGGTGAGTAGTTTAGCTGCCTCTGGCAAGTGAGTGGTATTGTTTTGGAGTATATTTGAGTTTTTGATAAAGGTGCTTTTTGCTTATTACTTATTTTACAAAGAGTTTGTTGTTGTTGACTTGTTTGACAAGTTACCTTTATTAGTAAGCAATATGGCTAGCCGTAGAATGACTGCTCAACAGGTGGTCGGTATGCTTCTTGAATCTTCCTCTGAGCATGATTATGAGACTGACAGTGCGTCTGAGGGAGATGAAGGAGGGGAAGATTCTGGCAGTGAGTTTTCACTCAACATGGAATCATCGGATGATGAAGGTACTCTCAGTGCAGATGAAGGTACTCTTGGTGTGGATGAAGCAACTCTCAGTGCGGATGAAGTGCCTGTCTTAGAGGAGGAAACTGCTCTGCCGATGGTGCAAGAGGCATCTGGATTGCAGTCTGAGGCTGCTAGGCTTCCTACTGGAAGTGCTGGACTTTGGGTTGATCCAAACATGGTGCAGCCGGTGTTGCCTGCCTTTAGCTGTGATGCAGGGTGTACAGTGAATTGTGAAAACTTTTTGCCTATACAGTTTTTTCAGTTGTTTATGGATGATGTATTTTTGGGTGAGATTGTTGAGCAGACGAATTTGTATGCTGAACAGTTTTTGAGGAACAACAGCGACAAACTTAGGCCCCAGTCTAGAGCTACCCGGTGGACTCCCACATATCTGGAAGAGATTAAGAAGTTTTTGGGTTTGACTTTATTGATGGGTGTGGTAAGGAAGCCAACCTTGGCTTCATATTGGTCTACTAGCCCCTTGTTGGCAACTGCCATATTTCCTGCAGTTATGACTCGTAATCGGTATTTACTTTTGCTACGTATGCTGCATTTTGTTGATAATTCTATGGCGTTGCCACGAGATCACCCTGACTGTGACCGTCTTTTTAAGATTCGGCCCGTTCTTGATCACTTTGTGGATCGATTTTCTGAGATCAATACTCCAGGGAAAGAAATATCTATTGATGAGTCTTTGGTCTTGTTCAAGGGCCGTTTGGTTTTTAGGCAGTACATCCCTAGCAAGAGGGCACGCTATGGAATTAAGCTGTATATGTTGTCTGAGAGTAGGACAGGATATGTTTTTAATTTTCGTGTGTACACTGGTAGAGATTCTGCTATTGACCCCCCAGGTTGTCCGTCCACTTTTGGAGTTGCAGAGAAAATTGTGTGGGATCTTGCTAGGAGACTGTTTAACAGAGGCCACCATTTGTACCTTGATAACTTCTATACTGCTGTGCAATTATTTAAGGAATTGTATAAAGTGGACACTTTTGCATGTGGCACAATCCGCTCTAACCGTAAAGCTTATCCGAAAGAGCTTGTTTGCAAAAAACTTCAGAGGGGGCAGTGCAGTTCCTTGCGTAGTGATGAACTACTAGCTGTAAAATTTGTGGACAGGAGGGATGTGTACATGCTGACTACCATCCATGATGAGAGTACTTCACCTGTGGCTGTTTGGGGTCAGGTTGCTGAAGTGCGCAAACCTGTGTGCATTCTAGACTACAATAAGCACATGGGTGGTGTTGACAGAGTAGATCAGAGGTTGGAACCTTACTCTGCTATTCGGAAGGCTTATGTTTGGTATAAGAAGTTGTCCATCCATTTCTTCGAATTAGCAATGTTCAATGCTTTTATTGTGTTCAAGGAGTGTTCTCCTGCGTCTAAGTTGACATTTCTTCAGTTTCAGCACTCTGTGATAGCTAGCCTTGTTGTTGTGGAACAGGCAAGTGTTCCTAGATTTGGAGTGGTGGAGGATGTGGTTCGATTGAAAGATCGCCACTTTCCTGATTTCATCCCTCCCACACCGGCAAAAGATTTTCCCACTAGGAGATGCAGAGTCTGTTGGCGAAGAGGTACGCGGAAGGAGATTCGTATGTATTGCCCCGACTGTCCATCTAAACCTGGGCTGTGTGTCCCTGCTTGTTTTAGAGCGTACCATACGCAAAAGAATTTTTGGGAGCATTCATGAGTGGTAAAGTTAACTGATTGGTTTGTATTCTTTGAAAAATTTGATTCTGTTTCAAGGTTGCCGTTAGTGCAATGTGTTTAGTTTCTGATTTTGTGTTTGTAGATTTGTATCTATTTGTGATTTGTTTGTGTTTTTATTTTTGTCTAAAAAAATCCTAAATGTGTTGGCAGTGTGTGTGGACTGGCACTTCTTTGGCGGTGTACGTGGAATGGTGCTTGGCTGGCGGTGTGCATGGACTGGTGCTTGGCTGGTGGTGTGCGTGGACTGGTGTTTGGCTGGCGGTGTGCGTGGACTGGTGCTTGGCTGGCGGTGTGCGTGGACTGGTGCTTGGCTGGCGGTGTGCATGGACTGGTGCTTGGCTGGTGGTGTGCGTGGACTGGTGCTTGGCTGGCGGTGTGTGTGGACTGGTGCTTGGCTGGCGGTGTGCGTGGACTGGTGCTTGGCTGGCGTTGTGCGTGGACTGGCGATTGGCTGGTGGTGTGCCTGGACTGGCGCTTGGCTAGCGGTGTGCGTGGACTGGTGTTTAGCTAGCGGTGTGCATGGACTGGTGCTCGGCTAGCGGTGTGCGTGGACTGGCGCTCGGCTGGCTGTGTGTGAGTAGTGACTTGCTGCTGGTCACTACACACACTGCTAGCTGAGTGCCACTCCACGCAATCCATCTGCTTGTGTAGTTGCTGTGTCAGGAATGTGGGCATGTGAAAGTGATGGGCCCTTGAATGGCGCTGTGTGCTGGTGTGAGTTTTGTTATGTGATGGGCCCGCGGCTGGCGGTGTGAATGGTTTTGTATGTCTCACGCATATGAAAGGTGTATGAATGGCCTGTAAAGAGGTTGGTGCCTTGTCGTGGCTTTACAGCTCACGAGCTGTGAGTCAATGGTTCAGTTTCTCGCCGTTTCAATTATTAACCTCTTCAGCGCTGCGCGGATTCCCGCGCAGTGCTGAAAGATCTGAGCACGGGCGGGGCCATGACGGAACGGTTCCGTCATAAGCACAGCCCAACCGGCGTGCATGACGGAACCGTTCCGTCATCGGCATCGAAGAGGTTAACAGTGCATTTCATTTTTGTGAAATCACTTGCTAATACAATTGTATATTCTGAACCATCACTCACCCTCGTGCCAAATCCAACCAGTATGTGTGTGTGCTTGAGGATTAGATGGCTGTGCAGTAATATTTGCCTTTCTGAAGCAGGGTGTACCTTTTCTTTTTTGTGAATTTTGTAATGTGTTGTTTTTGTGCCTGGTGGTGCGAATGGTCTTGTGTGTATCACGTATGAAAGGTGTGTGAATGGCCTGTAAAGCGGTTGGTGCCTTGCCGTGGCTTTACAGCTCACGAGCTGAGAGTCATTGGTTCAGTTTTTTCTCCATTGAATTATTGACAGTGCATTTCATTTTTGTGAAATCTCTTGTTAATAAAATTTGATATACTGAACCATCACTTGCCCTCGTGCCAAATCCAACCAGTATGTGTGTGCGTTTGAGGAATAGGTGGCTGTGCAGGATTCTTTGTCTTTTTAGTTTCTCTGCCAAGGTGTATGTTCCATGTAAAAATAACCCACCAAGTGTAGATATTGTCGTAAACCCATGGGAGTTCATGGTGATGTCTCTCTTGTGAATTACAAAAAGGTTTTTTATCCTCAATGTCCTGCAAACCTCAAAATATCTGTCACATTGTCCATGCAATATTGTGCCGAAATTCTCACGTTGTATAAACAATGTCAAAACGTTCTGGTTTTGCAAGGGGGTCAACTGTCTTTTTGGCCCGTGCTCGGCGGCCATCTAGGGAAACCTACCAAACCCATACATTTCTGAAAACTAGACACCCGGGGGCTGCCAGGGAGGTATGGCTTGCGTGGATCCCCCAACGTTTCCTTACCCAGAATCCCCCGCAAACCTCAATTTTAGCTGAAAAAATCACTTTTTTCACACTTTTTGTGTGTGGGAAACTTGTGGCATCACCGGGCTCACTCAAATTTCCCACCTCCCAGCGTTCCCCTGGGTCTTCCGGTAAAAATGGTGCCTCACTTGTGTGGGAGGCTCAAGTACCCGCGACAGGCAAGGGCCCAAAACGTAGTGAAGCGACATCAACATTGCCTATCTCAAAACCACCTGGTTTTGCAAGGGGGGTCTCTTGGGTTTTTGGCCCGGTGCACGGCGGCCATCTAGGGAAACCTACCAAACCCATACATTTCTGAAAACTAGACACCCGGGGGCTTCCAGGGAGGTATGGCTTGCGTGGATCCCCCAACGTTTCCTTACCCAGAATCCCCTGCAAACCTCAATTTTAGCTGAAAAAATCACCTTTTTCACACTTTTTTGTGTGGGAAAGTTGTGGCATCACCGGGCTCACTCAAATTTCCCACCTCCCAGCGTTCCCCTGGGTCTCCCGGTAAAAATGGTTCCTCACTTGTGTGGGAGGCCCAAGTACCCGCGACAGGCAAGGGCCCAAAACGTAGTGATGCGACATCAACACTGCCTATCTCAAAACCACCTGGTTTTGCAAGGGGGGTCTCTTGGGTTTTTGGCCCGGTGCACGGCGGCCATCTAGGGAAACCTACCAAACCCATATATTTCTGAAAACTAGACACCCGGGGGCTTCCAGGGAGGTATGGCTTGCGTGGATCCCCCAACGTTTCCTTACCCAGAATCCCCTGCAAACCTCAATTTTAGCTGAAAAAAGCACTTTTTTCACACTTTTTTGTGTGGGAAAGTTGTGGCATCACCGGGCTCACTCAAATTTCACACCTCCCAGCATTCCCCTGGGTCTCCCGGTAAAAATGGTGCCTCACTTGTGTGGGAGCCCCAAGTACCCGCGACAGGCAAGGGCCCAAAACGTAGTGATGCGACATCAACATTGCCTATCTCAAAACCACCTGGTTTTGCAAGGGGCGTCTCTTGGGTTTTTGGCCCGGTGCACGGCGGCCATCTAGGCAAACCTACCAAACCCATACATTTCTGAAAACTAGACACCCGGGGGCTTCCAGGGAGGTATGGCTTGCGTGGATCCCCCAACGTTTCCTTACCCAGAATCCCCTGCAAACCTCAATTTTAGCTGAAAAAATCACTTTTTTCACAATTTTTTGTGTGGGAAAGTTGTGGCATCACCGGGCTCACTCAAATTTCACACCTCCCAGCGTTCCCCTGGGTCTCCCGGTAAAAATGGTGCCTCACTTGTGTGGGAGGCCCAAGTACCCGCGACAGGCAAGGGCCCAAAACGTAGTGATGCGACATCA
This sequence comes from Triturus cristatus, assembly GCF_964204655.1. Lineage (NCBI taxonomy): Eukaryota > Metazoa > Chordata > Amphibia > Caudata > Salamandridae > Triturus > Triturus cristatus. The sequence goes on along the minus strand of NW_028188258.1, from coordinate 28,102 downwards.
ACATTGCCTTTCTCAAAACCACCTGGTTTTGCAAGGGGGGTCTCTTGGGTTTTTGGCCCGGTGCACGGTGGCCATCTAGGGAAACCTACCAAACCCATACATTTCTGAAAACTAGACACCCGGGGGCTTCCAGGGAGGTATGGCTTGCGTGGATCCCCCAACGTTTCCTTACACAGAATCCCCTGCAAACCTCAATTTTAGCTGACAAAATCACTTTTTTCACACTTTTTTGTGTGGGAAAGTTGTGGCATCACCGGGCTCACTCAAATTTCCCACCTCCCTGCGTTCCCCTGAGTCTCCCGGTAAAAATGGTGCCTCACTTGTGTGGGAGGCCCAAGTACCCGCGACAGGCAAGGGCCCAAAACGTAGTGATGCGACATCAACATTGCCTATCTCAAAACCACCTGGTTTTGCAAGGGGGGTCTCTTGGGTTTTTGGCCCGGTGCACGGCGGCCATCTAGGGAAACCTACCAAACCCATACATTTCTGAAAACTAGACACCCGGGGGCTTCCAGGGAGGTATGGCTTGCGTGGATCCCCCAACGTTTCCTTACCCAGAATTCCCTGCAAACCTCAATTTTATCTGAAAAAAGCACTTTTTTCACACTTTTTTGTGTGGGAAAGTTGTGGCATCACCGGGCTCACTCAAATTTCACACCTCCCAGCTATCCCCTGGGTCTCCCGGTAAAAATGGTGCCTCACTTGTGTGGGAGCTCCAAGTACCCGCGACAGGCAAGGGCCCAAAACGTAGTGATGCAACATCAACATTGCCTATCTCAAAACCACCTGGTTTTGCAAGGGGGGTCTCTTGGGTTTTTGGCCCGGTGCACGGCGGCCATCTAGGGAAACCTACCAAACCCATACATTTCTGAAAACTAGACACCCGGGGGCTTCCAGGGAGGTATGGCTTGCATGGATCCCCCAACGTTTCCTTACCCAGAATCCCCAGCAAACCTCAATTTTAGCTGAGAAAATCACTTTTTTCACACTTTTTTGTGTGGGAAAGTTGTGGCATCACCGGGCTCACTCAAATTTCCCACCTCCCAGCGTTCCCCTGGGTCTCCCGGTAAAAATGGTTCCTCACTTGTGTGGGAGGCCCAAGTACCCGCGACAGGCAAGGGCCCAAAACGTAGTGATGCGACATCAACACTGCCTATCTCAAAACCACCTGGTTTTGCAAGGGGGGTCTCTTGGGTTTTTGGCCCGGTGCACGGCGGCCATCTAGGGAAACCTACCAAACCCATATATTTCTGAAAACTAGACACCCGGGGGCTTCCAGGGAGGTATGGCTTGCGTGGATCCCCCAACGTTTCCTTACCCAGAATCCCCTGCAAACCTCAATTTTAGCGGAAAAAAGCACTTTTTTCACACTTTTTTGTGTGGGAAAGTTGTGGCATCACCGGGCTCACTCAAATTTCACACCTCCCAGCATTCCCCTGGGTCTCCCGGTAAAAATGGTGCCTCACTTGTGTGGGAGCCCCAAGTACCCGCGACAGGCAAGGGCCCAAAACGTAGTGATGCGACATCAACATTGCCTATCTCAAAACCACCTGGTTTTGCAAGGGGCGTCTCTTGGGTTTTTGGCCCGGTGCACGGCGGCCATCTAGGCAAACCTACCAAACCCATACATTTCTGAAAACTAGACACCCGGGGGCTTCCAGGGAGGTATGGCTTGCGTGGATCCCCCAACGTTTCCTTACCCAGAATCCCCTGCAAACCTCAATTTTAGCTGAAAAAATCACTTTTTTCACAATTTTTTGTGTGGGAAAGTTGTGGCATCACCGGGCTCACTCAAATTTCACACCTCCCAGCGTTCCCCTGGGTCTCCCGGTAAAAATGGTGCCTCACTTGTGTGGGAGGCCCAAGTACCCGCGACAGGCAAGGGCCCAAAACGTAGTGATGCGACATCAACATTGCCTTTCTCAAAACCACCTGGTTTTGCAAGGGGGGTCTCTTGGGTTTTTGGCCCGGTGCACGGTGGCCATCTAGGGAAACCTACCAAACCCATACATTTCTGAAAACTAGACACCCGGGGGCTTCCAGGGAGGTATGGCTTGCGTGGATCCCCCAACGTTTCCTTACACAGAATCCCCTGCAAACCTCAATTTTAGCTGACAAAATCACTTTTTTCACACTTTTTTGTGTGGGAAAGTTGTGGCATCACCGGGCTCACTCAAATTTCCCACCTCCCTGCGTTCCCCTGGGTCTCCCGGTAAAAATGGTGCCTCACTTGTGTGGGAGGCCCAAGTACCCGCGACAGGCAAGGGCCCAAAACGTAGTGATGCGACATCAACATTGCCTATCTCAAAACCACCTGGTTTTGCAAGGGGGGTCTCTTGGGTTTTTGGCCCGGTGCACGGCGGCCATCTAGGGAAACCTACCAAACCCATACATTTCTGAAAACTAGACACCCGGGGGCTTCCAGGGAGGTATGGCTTGCGTGGATCCCCCAACGTTTCCTTACCCAGAATTCCCTGCAAACCTCAATTTTATCTGAAAAAAGCACTTTTTTCACACTTTTTTGTGTGGGAAAGTTGTGGCATCACCGGGCTCACTCAAATTTCACACCTCCCAGCTATCCCCTGGGTCTCCCGGTAAAAATGGTGCCTCACTTGTGTGGGAGCTCCAAGTACCCGCGACAGGCAAGGGCCCAAAACGTAGTGATGCAACATCAACATTGCCTATCTCAAAACCACCTGGTTTTGCAAGGGGGGTCTCTTGGGTTTTTGGCCCGGTGCACGGCGGCCATCTAGGGAAACCTACCAAACCCATACATTTCTGAAAACTAGACACCCGGGGGCTTCCAGGGAGGTATGGCTTGCATGGATCCCCCAACGTTTCCTTACCCAGAATCCCCAGCAAACCTCAATTTTAGCTGAGAAAATCACTTTTTTCACACTTTTTTGTGTGGGAAAGTTGTGGCATCACCGGGCTCACTCAAATTTCCCACCTCCCAGCATTCCCCTGGGTCTCCCGGTAAAAATGGTGCCTCACTTGTGTGGGAGGCCCAAGTACCCGCGACAGGAAAGGGCTCAAAACGTAGTGATGCGACATCAACATTGCCTATCTCAAAACCACCTGGTTTTGCAAGGGGGGTCTCTTGGGTTTTTGGCCCGGTGCACGGCGGCCATCTAGGGAAACCAACCAAACCCATACATTTCTGAAAACTAGACACCCGGGGGCTTCCAGGGAGGTATGGCTTGCGTGGATCCCCCAACGTTTCCTTACCCAGAATCCCCTGCAAACCTCAATTTTAGCTGAAAAAATCACTTTTTTCACACTTTTTTGTGTGGGAAAGTTGTGGCATCACCGGGCTCACTCAAATTTCACACCTACCAGCGTTCCCCTGGGTCTCCCGGTAAAAATGGTGCCTCACTTGTGTGGGAGGCCCAAGTACCCGCGACAGGCAAGGGCCCAAAACGTAGTGATGCGACATCAACATTACCTATCTCAAAACCACCTGGTTTTGCAAGGGGGGTCTCTTGGGTTTTTGGCCCGGTGCACGGCGGCCATCTAGGGAAACCTACCAAACCCATACATTTCTGAAAACTAGACACCCGGGGGCTTCCAGGGAGGTATGGCTTGCGTGGATCCCCCAAAGTTTCCTTACCCAGAATCCCCCGCAAACCTCAATTTTAGCTGAAAAAATCACTTTTTTCACACTTTTTTGTGTGGGAAAGTTGTGGCATCACCGGGCTCACTCAAATTTCCCACCTCCCAGCGTTCCCCTGGGTCTCCCAGTAAAAATGGTGCCTCACTTGTGTGGGAGGCCCAAGTACTCGCGACAGGCAAGGGCCCAAAACGTAGTGATCCGACATCAACATTGCCTATCTCAAAACCACCTGGTTTTGCAAGGGGGGTCTCTTGGGTTTTTGGCCTGGTGCACGGCGGCCATCTAGGGAAACCTACCAAACCCATACATTTCTGAAAACTAGACACCCGGGGGCTTCCAGGGAGGTATGGCTTGCGTGGATCCCCCAATGTTTCCTTACCCAGAATCCCCCGCAAACCTCAATTTTAGCTGAAAAAATCACTTTTTTCACACTTTTTGTGTGTGGGAAACTTGTGGCATCACCGGGCTCACTCAAATTTCCCACCTCCCAGCGTTCCCCTGGGTCTCCCGGTAAAAATGGTGCCTCACTTGTGTGGGAGGCTCAAGTACCCGCGACAGGCAAGGGCCCAAAACGTAGTGATGCGACATCAACATTGCCTATCTCAAAACCACCTGGTTTTGCAAGGGGGGTCTCTTGGGTTTTTGGCCCGGTGCACGGCGGCCATCTAGGGAAACCTACCAAACCCATACATTTCTGAAAACTAGACACCCGGGGGCTTCCAGGGAGGTATGGCTTGCGTGGATCCCCCAACGTTTCCTTACCCAGAATCCCCTGCAAACCTCAATTTTAGCTGAAAAAATCACCTTTTTCACACTTTTTTGTGTGGGGAAGTTGTGGCATCACCGGGCTCACTCAAATTTCACACCTACCAGCGTTCCCCTGGGTCTCCCGGTAAAAATGGTTCCTCACTTGTGTGGGAGGCCCAAGTACCCGCGACAGGCAAGGGCCCAAAACGTAGTGATGCGACATCAACACTGCCTATCTCAAAACCACCTGGTTTTGCAAGGGGGGTCTCTTGGGTTTTTGGCCCGGTGCACGGCGGCCATCTAGGGAAACCTACCAAACCCATACATTTCTGAAAACTAGACACCCGGGGGCTTCCAGGGAGGTATGGCTTGCGTGGATCCCCCAACGTTTCCTTACCCAGAATCCCCTGCAAACCTCAATTTTAGCTGAAAAAATCACCTTTTTCACACTTTTTTGTGTGGGAAACTTGTGGCATCACCGGGCTCACTCAAATTTCCAACCTCCCAGCATTCCCCTGGGTCTCCCGGTAAAAATGGTTCCTCACTTGTGTGGGAGGCCCAAGTACCCGCGACAGGCAAGGGCCCAAAACGTAGTGATGCGACATCAACACTGCCTATCTCAAAACCACCTGGTTTTGCAAGGGGCGTCTCTTGGGTTTTTGGCCCGGTGCACGGCGGCCATCTAGGCAAACCTACCAAACCCATACATTTCTGAAAACTAGACACCCGGGGGCTTCCAGGGAGGTATGGCTTGCGTGGATCCCCCAACGTTTCCTTACCCAGAATCCCCTGCAAACCTCAATTTTAGCTGAAAAAATCACTTTTTTCACAATTTTTTGTGTGGGAAAGTTGTGGCATCACCGGGCTCACTCAAATTTCACACCTCCCAGCGTTCCCCTGGGTCTCCCGGTAAAAATGGTGCCTCACTTGTGTGGGAGGCCCAAGTACCCGCGACAGGCAAGGGCCCAAAACGTAGTGATGCGACATCAACATTGCCTTTCTCAAAACCACCTGGTTTTGCAAGGGGGGTCTCTTGGGTTTTTGGCCCGGTGCACGGTGGCCATCTAGGGAAACCTACCAAACCCATACATTTCTGAAAACTAGACACCCGGGGGCTTCCAGGGAGGTATGGCTTGCGTGGATCCCCCAACGTTTCCTTACACAGAATCCCCTGCAAACCTCAATTTTAGCTGACAAAATCACTTTTTTCACACTTTTTTGTGTGGGAAAGTTGTGGCATCACCGGGCTCACTCAAATTTCCCACCTCCCTGCATTCCCCTGGGTCTCCCGGTAAAAATGGTGCCTCACTTGTGTGGGAGGCCCAAGTACCCGCGACAGGCAAGGGCCCAAAACGTAGTGATGCGACATCAACATTGCCTATCTCAAAACCACCTGGTTTTGCAAGGGGGGTCTCTTGGGTTTTTGGCCCGGTGCACGGCGGCCATCTAGGGAAACCTACCAAACCCATACATTTCTGAAAACTAGACACCCGGGGGCTTCCAGGGAGGTATGGCTTGCGTGGATCCCCCAACGTTTCCTTACCCAGAATCCCCTGCAAACCTCAATTTTAGCTGAAAAAAGCACTTTTTTCACACTTTTTTGTGTGGGAAAGTTGTGGCATCACCGGGCTCACTCAAATTTCACACCTCCCAGCGTTCCCCTGGGTCTCCCGGTAAAAATGGTGCCTCACTTGTGTGGGAGCCCCAAGTACCCGCGACAGGCAAGGGCCCAAAACGTAGTGATGCGACATCAACATTGCCTATCTCAAAATCACCTGGTTTTGCAAGGGGGGTCTCTTGGGTTTTTGGCCCGGTGCACGGCGGCCATCTAGGGAAACCTACCAAACCCATACATTTCTGAAAACTAGACACCCGGGGGCTTCCAGGGAGGTATGGCTTGCGTGGCTCCCCCAACGTTTCCTTACCCAGAATCCCCTGCAAACCTCAATTTTTGCTGAAAAAATCACTTTTTTCACACTTTTTTGTGTGGGAAAGTTGTGGCATCACCGGGCTCACTCAAATTTCCCACCTCCCTGCATTCCCCTGGGTCTCCCGGTAAAAATGGTGCCTCACTTGTGTGGGAGGCCCAAGTACCCGCGACAGGCAAGGGCCCAAAACGTAGTGATGCGACATCAACATTGCCTATCTCAAAACCACCTGGTTTTGCAAGGGGGGTCTCTTGGGTTTTTGGCCCGGTGCACGGCGGCCATCTAGGGAAACCTACCAAACCCATACATTTCTGAAAACTAGACACCCGGGGGCTTCCAGGGAGGTATGGCTTGCGTGGATCCCCCAACGTTTCCTTACCCAGAATCCCCTGCAAACCTCAATTTTAGCTGAAAAAAGCACTTTTTTCACACTTTTTTGTGTGGGAAAGTTGTGGCATCACCGGGCTCACTCAAATTTCACACCTCCCAGCTATCCCCTGGGTCTCCCGGTAAAAATGGTGCCTCACTTGTGTGGGAGCTCCAAGTACCCGCGACAGGCAAGGGCCCAAAACGTAGTGATGCGACATCAACATTGCCTATCTCAAAACCACCTGGTTTTGCAAGGGGGGTCTCTTGGGTTTTTGGCCCGGTGCACGGCGGCCATCTAGGGAAACCTACCAAACCCATACATTTCTGAAAACTAGACACCCGGGGGCTTCCAGGGAGGTATGGCTTGCATGGATCCCCCAACGTTTCCTTACCCAGAATCCCCTGCAAACCTCAATTTTAGCTGAGAAAATCACTTTTTTCACACTTTTTTGTGTGGGAAAGTTGTGGCATCACCGGGCTCACTCAAATTTCCCACCTCCCAGCATTCCCCTGGGTCTCCCGGTAAAAATGGTGCCTCACTTGTGTGGGAGGCCCAAGTACCCGCGACAGGAAAGGGCTCAAAACGTAGTGATGCGACATCAACATTGCCTATCTCAAAACCATCTGGTTTTGCAAGGGGGGTCTCTTGGGTTTTTGGCCCGGTGCACGGCGGCCATCTAGGGAAACCAACCAAACCCATACATTTCTGAAAACTAGACACCCGGGGGCTTCCAGGGAGGTATGGCTTGCGTGGATCCCCCAACGTTTCCTTACCCAGAATCCCCTGCAAACCTCAATTTTAGCTGAAAAAATCACTTTTTTCACACTTTTTTGTGTGGGAAAGTTGTGGCATCACCGGGCTCACTCAAATTTCACACCTACCAGCGTTCCCCTGGGTCTCCCGGTAAAAATGGTGCCTCACTTGTGTGGGAGGCCCAAGTACCCGCGACAGGCAAGGGCCCAAAACGTAGTGATGCGACATCAACATTGCCTATCTCAAAACCACCTGGTTTTGCAAGGGGGGTCTCTTGGGTTTTTGGCCCGGTGCACGGCGGCCATCTAGGGAAACCTACCAAACCCATACATTTCTGAAAACTAGACACCCGGGGGCTTCCAGGGAGGTATGGCTTGCGTGGATCCCCCAAAGTTTCCTTACCCAGAATCCCCCGCAACCCTCAATTTTAGCTGAAAAAATCACTTTTTTCACACTTTTTTGTGTGGGAAAGTTGTGGCATCACCGGGCTCACTCAAATTTCCCACCTCCCAGCGTTCCCCTGGGTCTCCCGATAAAAATGGTGCCTCACTTGTGTGGGAGGCCCAAGTACTCGCGACAGGCAAGGGCCCAAAACGTAGTGATGCGACATCAACATTGCCTATCTCAAAACCACCTGGTTTTGCAAGGGGGGTCTCTTGGGTTTTTGGCCTGGTGCACGGCGGCCATCTAGGGAAACCTACCAAACCCATACATTTCTGAAAACTAGATACCCGGGGGCTTCCAGGGAGGTATGGCTTGCATGGATCCCCCAACGTTTCCTTACCCAGAATCCCCTGCAAACCTCAATTTTTGCTGAAAAAAATCACTTTTTTCACACTTTTTTGTGTGGGAAAGTTGTGGCATCAGCGGGCTCACTCAAATTTCACACCTCCCAGCGTTCCCCTGGGTCTCCCGGTAAAAATGGTGCCTCACTTGTGTGGGAGGCCCAAGTACCCGCGACAGGCAAGGGCCCAAAACGTAGTGATGCGACATCAACATTGCCTATCTCAAAACCACCTGGTTTTTCAAGGGGGGTCTCTTGGGTTTTTGGCCCGGTGCACGGCGGCCATCTAGGGAAACCTACCAAACCCATACATTTCTGAAAACTAGACACCCGGGGGCTTCCAGGGAGGTATGGCTTGCATGGATCCCCCAACATTTCCTTACCCAGAATCCCCTGGAAACCTCAATTTTAGCTGACAAAATCACTTTTTTCACACTTTTTTGTGTGGGAAAGTTGTGGCATCACCGGGCTCACTCAAATTTCCCACCTCCCTGCGTTCCCCTGGGTCTCCCGGTAAAAATGGTGCCTCACTTGTGTGGGAGGCCCAAGTACCCGCGACAGGCAAGGGCCCAAAACGTAGTGATGCGACATCAACATTGCCTATCTCAAAACCACCTGGTTTTGCAAGGGGGGTCTCTTGGGTTTCTGGCTCGGTGCACGGCGGCCATCTAGGGAAACCTACCAAACCCATACATTTCTGAAAACTAGACACCCGGGGGCTTCCAGGGAGGTATGGCTTGCGTGGATCCCCCAACATTTCCTTACCCAGAATCCCCTGCAAACCTCAATTTTAGCTGAAAAAATCACTTTTTTCACACTTTTTTGTGTGGGAAAGTTGTGGCATCACCGGGCTCACTCAAATTTCCCACCTCCCAGCGTTCCCCTGGGTCTCCCGGTAAAAATGGTTCCTCACTTGTGTGGGAGGCCCAAGTACCCGCGACAGGCAAGGGCCCAAAACGTAGTGATGCGACATCAACACTGCCAATCTCAAAACCACCTGGTTTTGCAAGGGGGGGTCTCTTGGGTTTTTGGCCCGGTGCACGGCGGCCATCTAGGGAAACCTACCAAACCCATATATTTCTGAAAACTAGACACCCGGGGGCTTCCAGGGAGGTATGGCTTGCGTGGATCCCCCAACGTTTCCTTACCCAGAATCCCCTGCAAACCTCAATTTTAGCTGAAAAAATCACTTTTTTCACACTTTTTTGTTTGGGAAAGTTGTGGCATCACCGGGCTCACTCAAATTTCACACCTCCCAGCGTTCCCCTGGGTCTCCCGGTAAAAATGGTGCCTCACTTGTGTGGGAGGCCAAAGTACCCGCGACAGGCAAGGGCCCAAAACGTAGTGATGCGACATCAACATTGCCTATCTCCAAACCACCTGGTTTTGCAAGGGGGGTCTCTTGGGTTTTTGGCCCGGTGCACGGCGGCCATCTAGGGAAACCTACCAAACCCATACATTTCTGAAAACTAGACACCCGGGGGCTTCCAGGGAGGTATGGCTTACGTGGATCCCCCAAAGTTTCCTTACCCAGAATCCCCCGCAAACCTCAATTTTAGCTGAAAAAATCACTTTTTTCACACTTTTTTTGTGTGGGAAACTTGTGGCATCACCGGGCTCACTCAAATTTCCAACCTCCCAGCATTCCCCTGGGTCTCCCGGTAAAAATGGTGCCTCACTTGTGTGGGAGTCCCAAGTACCCGCGACAGGCAAGGGCCCAAAACGTAGTGATGCGACATCAACATTGCCTATCTCAAAATCACCTGGTTTTGCAAGGGGGGTCTCTTGGGTTTTTGGCCCGGTGCACGGCGGCCATCTAGGGAAACCTACCAAACCCATACATTTCTGAAAACTAGACACCCGGGGGCTTCCAGGGAGGTATGGCTTGCGTGGCTCCCCCAACGTTTCCTTACCCAGAATCCCCTGCAAACCTCAATTTTTGCTGAAAAAATCACTTTTTTCACACTTTTTTGTGTGGGAAAGTTGTGGCATCACCGGGCTCACTCAAATTTCACACCTCCCAGCGTTCCCCTGGGTCTCCCGGTAAAAATGGTGCCTCACTTGTGTGGGAGGCCCAAGTACACGCGACAGGCAAGGGCCCAAAACGTAGTGATGCGACATCAACATTGCCTATCTCAAAACCACCTGGTTTTGCAAGGGGGGTCTCTTGGGTTTTTGGCCCGGTGCACGGCGGCCATCTAGGGAAACCTACCAAACCCATACATTTCTGAAAACTAGACACCCGGGGGCTTCCAGGGAGGTATGGCTTGCGTGGATCCCCCAATGTTTCCTTACCCAGAATCCCCCGCAAACCTCAATTTTAACTGAAAAAATCACTTTTTTCACACTTTTTTGTGTGGGAAAGTTGTGGCATCACCGGGCTCACTCAAATTTCCCACCTCCCAGCGTTCCCCTGGGTCTCCCGGTAAAAATGGTGCCTCACTTGTGTGGGAGGCCCAAGTACTCGCGACAGGCAAGGGCCCAAAACGTAGTGATCCGACATCAACATTGCCTATCTCAAAACCACCTGGTTTTGCAAGGGGGGTCTCTTGGGTTTTTGGCCTGGTGCACGGCGGCCATCTAGGGAAACCTACCAAACCCATACATTTCTGAAAACTAGACACCCGGGGGCTTCCAGGGAGGTATGGCTTGCATGGATCCCCCAACGTTTCCTTACCCAGAATCCCCTGCAAACCTCAATTTTTGCTGAAAAAAATCACTTTTTTCACACTTTTTTGTGTGGGAAAGTTATGGCATCACCGGGCTCACTCAAATTTCCCACCTCCCAGCATTCCCCTGGGTCTCCCGGTAAAAATGGTGCCTCACTTGTGTGGGAGGCCCAAGTACCCGCGACAGGAAAGGGCTCAAAACGTAGTGATGCGACATCAACATTGCCTATCTCAAAACCATCTGGTTTTGCAAGGGGGGTCTCTTGGGTTTTTGGCCCGGTGCACGGCGGCCATCTAGGGAAACCAACCAAACCCATACATTTCTGAAAACTAGACACCCGGGGGCTTCCAGGGAGGTATGGCTTGCGTGGATCCCCCAATGTTTCCTTACCCAGAATCCCCCGCAAACCTCAATTTTAGCTGACAAAATCACTTTTTTCACACTTTTTTGTGTGGGAAAGTTGTGGCATCACCGGGCTCACTCAAATTTCCCACCTCCCTGCATTCCCCTGGGTCTCCCGGTAAAAATGGTGCCTCACTTGTGTGGGAGGCCCAAGTACCCGCGACAGGCAAGGGCCCAAAACGTAGTGATGCGACATCAACATTGCCAATCTCAAAACCACCTGGTTTTGCAAGGGGGGTCTCTTGGGTTTTTGGCCCTGTGCACGGCGGCCATCTAGGGAAACCTACCAAACCCATACATTTCTGAAAACTAGACACCCGGGGGCTTCCAGGGAGGTATGGCTTGCGTGGATCCCCCAACGTTTCCTTACCCAGAATCCCCTGCAAACCTCAATTTTAGCTGAAAAAAGCACTTTTTTCACACTTTTTTGTGTGGGAAAGTTGTGGCATCACCGGGCTCACTCAAATTTCACACCTCCCAGCTATCCCCTGGGTCTCCCGGTAAAAATGGTGCCTCACTTGTGTGGGAGCTCCAAGTACCCGCGACAGGCAAGGGCCCAAAACGTAGTGATGCGACATCAACATTGCCTATCTCAAAACCACCTGGTTTTGCAAGGGGGGTCTCTTGGGTTTTTGGCCCGGTGCACGGCGGCCATCTAGGGAAACCTACCAAACCCATACATTTCTGAAAACTAGACACCCGGGGGCTTCCAGGGAGGTATGGCTTGCATGGATCCCCCAACGTTTCCTTACCCAGAATCCCCTGCAAACCTCAATTTTAGCTGAGAAAATCACTTTTTTCACACTTTTTTGTGTGGGAAAGTTGTGGCATCACCGGGCTCACTCAAATTTCCCACCTCCCAGCATTCCCCTGGGTCTCCCGGTAAAAATGGTGCCTCACTTGTGTGGGAGGCCCAAGTACCCGCGACAGGAAAGGGCTCAAAACGTAGTGATGCGACATCAACATTGCCTATCTCAAAACCATCTGGTTTTGCAAGGGGGGTCTCTTGGGTTTTTGGCCCGGTGCACGGCGGCCATCTAGGGAAACCAACCAAACCCATACATTTCTGAAAACTAGACACCCGGGGGCTTCCAGGGAGGTATGGCTTGCGTGGATCCCCCAACGTTTCCTTACCCAGAATCCCCTGCAAACCTCAATTTTAGCTGAAAAAATCACTTTTTTCACACTTTTTTGTGTGGGAAAGTTGTGGCATCACCGGGCTCACTCAAATTTCACACCTACCAGCGTTCCCCTGGGTCTCCCGGTAAAAATGGTGCCTCACTTGTGTGGGAGGCCCAAGTACCCGCGACAGGCAAGGGCCCAAAACGTAGTGATGCGACATCAACATTGCCTATCTCAAAACCACCTGGTTTTGCAAGGGGGGTCTCTTGGGTTTTTGGCCCGGTGCACGGCGGCCATCTAGGGAAACCTACCAAACCCATACATTTCTGAAAACTAGACACCCGGGGGCTTCCAGGGAGGTATGGCTTGCGTGGATCCCCCAAAGTTTCCTTACCCAGAATCCCCCGCAACCCTCAATTTTAGCTGAAAAAATCACTTTTTTCACACTTTTTTGTGTGGGAAAGTTGTGGCATCACCGGGCTCACTCAAATTTCCCACCTCCCAGCGTTCCCCTGGGTCTCCCGGTAAAAATGGTGCCTCACTTGTGTGGGAGGCCCAAGTACTCGCGACAGGCAAGGGCCCAAAACGTAGTGATGCGACATCAACATTGCCTATCTCAAAACCACCTGGTTTTGCAAGGGGGGTCTCTTGGGTTTTTGGCCTGGTGCACGGCGGCCATCTAGGGAAACCTACCAAACCCATACATTTCTGAAAACTAGATACCGGGGGGCTTCCAGGGAGGTATGGCTTGCATGGATCCCCCAACGTTTCCTTACCCAGAATCCCCTGCAAACCTCAATTTTTGCTGAAAAAAATCACTTTTTTCACACTTTTTTGTGTGGGAAAGTTGTGGCATCAGCGGGCTCACTCAAATTTCACACCTCCCAGCGTTCCCCTGGGTCTCCCGGTAAAAATGGTGCCTCACTTGTGTGGGAGGCCCAAGTACCCGCGACAGGCAAGGGCCCAAAACGTAGTGATGCGACATCAACATTGCCTATCTCAAAACCACCTGGTTTTTCAAGGGGGGTCTCTTGGGTTTTTGGCCCGGTGCACGGCGGCCATCTAGGGAAACCTACCAAACCCATACATTTCTGAAAACTAGACACCCGGGGGCTTCCAGGGAGGTATGGCTTGCGTGGATCCCCCAACATTTCCTTACCCAGAATCCCCTGGAAACCTCAATTTTAGCTGACAAAATCACTTTTTTCACACTTTTTTGTGTGGGAAAGTTGTGGCATCACCGGGCTCACTCAAATTTCCCACCTCCCTGCGTTCCCCTGGGTCTCCCGGTAAAAATGGTGCCTCACTTGTGTGGGAGGCCCAAGTACCCGCGACAGGCAAGGGCCCAAAACGTAGTGATGCGACATCAACATTGCCTATCTCAAAACCACCTGGTTTTGCAAGGGGGGTCTCTTGGGTTTCTGGCTCGGTGCACGGCGGCCATCTAGGGAAACCTACCAAACCCATAGATTTCTGAAAACTAGACACCCGGGGGCTTCCAGGGAGGTATGGCTTGCGTGGATCCCCCAACATTTCCTTACCCAGAATCCCCTGCAAACCTCAATTTTAGCTGAAAAAATCACTTTTTTCACACTTTTTTGTGTGGGAAAGTTGTGGCATCACCGGGCTCACTCAAATTTCCCACCTCCCAGCGTTCCCCTGGGTCTCCCGGTAAAAATGGTTCCTCACTTGTGTGGGAGGCCCAAGTACCCGCGACAGGCAAGGGCCCAAAACGTAGTGATGCGACATCAACACTGCCAATCTCAAAACCACCTGGTTTTGCAAGGGGGGGTCTCTTGGGTTTTTGGCCCGGTGCACGGCGGCCATCTAGGGAAACCTACCAAACCCATATATTTCTGAAAACTAGACACCCGGGGGCTTCCAGGGAGGTATGGCTTGCGTGGATCCCCCAACGTTTCCTTACCCAGAATCCCCTGCAAACCTCAATTTTAGCTGAAAAAATCACTTTTTTCACACTTTTTTGTGTGGGAAAGTTGTGGCATCACCGGGCTCACTCAAATTTCACACCTCCCAGCGTTCCCCTGGGTCTCCCGGTAAAAATGGTGCCTCACTTGTGTGGGAGGCCAAAGTACCCGCGACAGGAAAGGGCTCAAAACGTAGTGATGCGACATCAACATTGCCTATCTCAAAACCATCTGGTTTTGCAAGGGGGGTCTCTTGGGTTTTTGGCCCGGTGCACGGCGGCCATCTAGGGAAACCAACCAAACCCATACATTTCTGAAAATTAGACACCCGGGGGCTTCCAGGGAGGTATGGCTTGCGTGGATCCCCCAATGTTTCCTTACCCAGAATCCCCCGCAAACCTCAATTTTAGCTGACAAAATCACTTTTTTCACACTTTTTTGTGTGGGAAAGTTGTGGCATCACCGGGCTCACTCAAATTTCCCACCTCCCTGCATTCCCCTGGGTCTCCCGGTAAAAATGGTGCCTCACTTGTGTGGGAGGCCCAAGTACCCGCGACAGGCAAGGGCCCAAAACGTAGTGATGCGACATCAACATTGCCAATCTCAAAACCACCTGGTTTTGCAAGGGGGGTCTCTTGGGTTTTTGGCCCTGTGCACGGCGGCCATCTAGGGAAACCTACCAAACCCATACATTTCTGAAAACTAGACACCCGGGGGCTTCCAGGGAGGTATGGCTTGCGTGGATCCCCCAACGTTTCCTTACCCAGAATCCCCTGCAAACCTCAATTTTAGCTGAAAAAATCACTTTTTTCACACTTTTTTGTGTGGGAAAGTTGTGGCATCACCGGGCTCACTCAAATTTCACACCTCCCAGCGTTCCCCTGGGTCTCCCGGTAAAAATGGTGCCTCACTTGTGTGGGAGCTCCAAGTACCCGCGACAGGCAAGGGCCCAAAACGTAGTGATGCGACATCAACATTGCCTATCTCAAAACCACCTGGTTTTGCAAGGGGGGTCTCTTGGGTTTTTGGCCCGGTGCACGGCGGCCATCTAGGGAAACCTACCAAACCCATACATTTCTGAAAACTAGACACCCGGGGGCTTCCAGGGAGGTATGGCTTGCATGGATCCCCCAACGTTTCCTTACCCAGAATCCCCTGCAAACCTCAATTTTAGCTGAGAAAATCACTTTTTTCACACTTTTTTGTGTGGGAAAGTTGTGGCATCACCGGGCTCACTCAAATTTCCCACCTCCCAGCATTCCCCTGGGTCTCCCGGTAAAAATGGTGCCTCACTTGTGTGGGAGGCCCAAGTACCCGCGACAGGAAAGGGCTCAAAACGTAGTGATGCGACATCAACATTGCCTATCTCAAAACCATCTGGTTTTGCAAGGGGGGTCTCTTGGGTTTTTGGCCCGGTGCACGGCGGCCATCTAGGGAAACCAACCAAACCCATACATTTCTGAAAACTAGACACCCGGGGGCTTCCAGGGAGGTATGGCTTGCGTGGATCCCCCAACGTTTCCTTACCCAGAATCCCCTGCAAACCTCAATTTTAGCTGAAAAAATCACTTTTTTCACACTTTTTTGTGTGGGAAAGTTGTGGCATCACCGGGCTCACTCAAATTTCACACCTACCAGCGTTCCCCTGGGTCTCCCGGTAAAAATGGTGCCTCACTTGTGTGGGAGGCCCAAGTACCCGCGACAGGCAAGGGCCCAAAACGTAGTGATGCGACATCAACATTGCCTATCTCAAAACCACCTGGTTTTGCAAGGGGGGTCTCTTGGGTTTTTGGCCCGGTGCACGGCGGCCATCTAGGGAAACCTACCAAACCCATACATTTCTGAAAACTAGACACCCGGGGGCTTCCAGGGAGGTATGGCTTGCGTGGATCCCCCAAAGTTTCCTTACCCAGAATCCCCCGCAACCCTCAATTTTAGCTGAACAAATCACTTTTTTCACACTTTTTTGTGTGGGAAAGTTGTGGCATCACCGGGCTCACTCAAATTTCCCACCTCCCAGCGTTCCCCTGGGTCTCCCGGTAAAAATGGTGCCTCACTTGTGTGGGAGGCCCAAGTACTCGCGACAGGCAAGGGCCCAAAACGTAGTGATGCGACATCAACATTGCCTATCTCAAAACCACCTGGTTTTGCAAGGGGGGTCTCTTGGGTTTTTGGCCTGGTGCACGGCGGCCATCTAGGGAAACCTACCAAACCCATACATTTCTGAAAACTAGATACCGGGGGGCTTCCAGGGAGGTATGGCTTGCATGGATCCCCCAACGTTTCCTTACCCAGAATCCCCTGCAAACCTCAATTTTTGCTGAAAAAAATCACTTTTTTCACACTTTTTTGTGTGGGAAAGTTGTGGCATCAGCGGGCTCACTCAAATTTCACACCTCCCAGCGTTCCCCTGGGTCTCCCGGTAAAAATGGTGCCTCACTTGTGTGGGAGGCCCAAGTACCCGCGACAGGCAAGGGCCCAAAACGTAGTGATGCGACATCAACATTGCCTATCTCAAAACCACCTGGTTTTTCAAGGGGGTCTCTTGGGTTTTTGGCCCGGTGCACGGCGGCCATCTAGGGAAACCTACCAAACCCATACATTTCTGAAAACTAGACACCCGGGGGCTTCCAGGGAGGTATGGCTTGCGTGGATCCCCCAACATTTCCTTACCCAGAATCCCCTGGAAACCTCAATTTTAGCTGACAAAATCACTTTTTTCACACTTTTTTGTGTGGGAAAGTTGTGGCATCACCGGGCTCACTCAAATTTCCCACCTCCCTGCGTTCCCCTGGGTCTCCCGGTAAAAATGGTGCCTCACTTGTGTGGGAGGCCCAAGTACCCGCGACAGGCAAGGGCCCAAAACGTAGTGATGCGACATCAACATTGCCTATCTCAAAACCACCTGGTTTTGCAAGGGGGGTCTCTTGGGTTTCTGGCTCGGTGCACGGCGGCCATCTAGGGAAACCTACCAAACCCATACATTTCTGAAAACTAGACACCCGGGGGCTTCCAGGGAGGTATGGCTTGCGTGGATCCCCCAACATTTCCTTACCCAGAATCCCCTGCAAACCTCAATTTTAGCTGAAAAAATCACTTTTTTCACACTTTTTTGTGTGGGAAAGTTGTGGCATCACCGGGCTCACTCAAATTTCCCACCTCCCAGCGTTCCCCTGGGTCGCCCGGTAAAAATGGTTCCTCACTTGTGTGGGAGGCCCAAGTACCCGCGACAGGCAAGGGCCCAAAACGTAGTGATGCGACATCAACATTGCCTATCTCAAAACCACCTGGTTTTGCAAGGGGGGTCTCTTGGGTTTCTGGCTCGGTGCACGGCGGCCATCTAGGGAAACCTACCAAACCCATAGATTTCTGAAAACTAGACACCCGGGGTGTTAGAAATGAGGGGGCTCTGGTTGACGCAGGTGTGAACCCACAACAAGCAGGGACCCTTTACTTCTTGTCAGGGCGAAGGATGACTCCTCAGAATAACCCCTGCTCACCCTCTAGGTGCGTGGCGCGAGCAGTCTAGGCTAAGTCTCAGGCGTACACGGTTAAGCAAATGCAGTTACACATACAGTAAACCCCTTGCATGCACCACAAATGGACACCAATCCGGTAGTATATAAAAATAAGCTTTTATGTAGTTTCAGCAGAGTTAAATACAAGGCCCAGTAACGTTGACCTGATGGGGCCACAATTCGTAGGAATACGGTAAAGTTCTCTTTGTACGAAAAGTTCTTTAGGCGGCCACAAGGTGACTGTAGGCCTCAGCACCCTTCGGCTGAAGCGGCGACCGGGAAGCACACGGCAGATGACAGGGAAATCAGAACGTTGCGGACCCTGGATCCGATGTGAGTTCGTGGTCGGAGTTGTAAGTACAGTACCTTGTCTCTTGACGCAAAGGTGGGGGCGGGATTTCAGCGGCTCTTCGGCAGAAGAGCGAGGCGGCGTCCGGGGCTCCCACACTTTACGATGGGGGTCTGATCTTCAGGCTCACGACCGGAGCGGGTGTTGCAGGTGGCGGGTGAACAAAGCGGGGCAGCCGGGCACGCCGATGCGTCCGGGCCGTCCGAGGCTGGGAGATGCTCACAAACGCCGATTCCGGCGGGAGGGTGAAGGTGCACAGCGAGCCTCCAGCGAGCGAGGTGACAGGGCAGCCCAACACAGCGTAGGGGGAGCGGCTCCGATCGAGCGAGGCTCTTCCCAAGGCGGGGGCGGCTAAGCAGTCCTGGTCACGGCTCAGGGAGGGACTGCGGCACGAGGGTCACAGCTCCGGCGAGGGAAAGGACACCACGGTCTAGCAGCAGGCGAGTGAAGATCAGGTAGAGCCCAATGGTCCTGGGGCTCTGTTCAGGGGGCAAGCTCAGTTCCAAGCCCTTGGAGATCGTTTTGGAAAAGCACAAGTCTTGAAAATAAAAATAAAGCAAAGTCTTCAGCAACAGTTTCTCTTCTCCCCTTTGGCAGCAAGGTCACCACTGCAGGCCAATCCCCCAGGATAGGGACAGTCTTCCTCCTACAGCTTCCCCGGTGCCTTCTCCTCAGGCAGAGATTCTTCTTGGTCAAAAGCGGATCTAGTTTCTTAGGAGCAGGGCTCCTCCATTTATACCACAAATCTTTTGTTCTCCCAGGCCAGGGGGGCCCTTGCCTAGTTCAGTCCGGTTTCTGAGCACTTTGTTTACGTGATGCAGGCTTCTTCTTTCAGAGTGCAGGGCAGAGTCATCAGACGCTCCACAGGGGGTGGAGCCGGCATCGAGGTAGCGGAGCACTGTCCTATTCAGAGCCTAGGAGCACTCCTCCCACCCATCTACCTGTCGATCGTCCTATTCATACCAGGCTACCTAGCCCTGCCCATCTGGGTTCCCCCAGCCCTGTCACTCACGCCAGCCAGACATCAGATACACATCACGCAGAGGCGGCTGAGATGGTTAGGCAAGCAAAGGCCAACTTTCTAAAAAGTGACATTTGCAAACCCGGAATATTAAAATAAACCTTGCGAAAAGATGTACCTTATCATTCCGAGTTCAGGCATACTAAACTCGATCTCCTACCATGTTCCCTGGGTCGGTTAGGATCATAGGGTGTAATAATCCAGGCCGCCCATATTGGCCTATGGGAACAGGGTAGCCTTACAGTAGTGAACAGCAAAATGGCGGCCGTTCACTACCAGGACAGGCCACGCATCTAGGCTTGTCCTACCTCAGGCTCACAATGCACCCTGCCCGTGGGCCTACCAGAGGGGTGACTAATATGCAGCCAAGGGAAGGTTTCGGGGACCGGCAAGTGTGGGCACTTGTCGGTCGGCGTGTCAGTACCAGACTGCACGCAGGTTCTGCGGTGGCAGACCTTAGACATCTTTTACCGGCCGCTTCTGTGGGTGGCACAACCCGTGCTGCAAGCCCACCAGCGGTGTTTGCATTTACATGCCCTGGCGCTCCTGGCGCACTTTACTGGGGTCTGATAGTAAATCAAACAATCCAATCATGGAATCCAACCAACACATACAATTTACAAAGGGAGCACTCGCACCGCGACACTGGTTGGCAGTGGCACAGCGCGCTGAGCGGCCAACACCATAAAATCACATGAGGCACAGCGACAAAAAGAGGGAGGGAGACTCACGCCAAGGTGCCAGGTCTAACACGTGTCCCCTCCAGCTGAAAGGTGGGGAGAACTACCCTACCCCAGGGAGTTCCTCACCACTAAGGCGGAAAAATCTGGACAGACCGTCAGCATTGGCGTGATCTGTACCAGGGCGATGTTCCACCGTGAAATCCATCCCCTGTAGGGAAATGGACCACCTCAACAGCTTCGGATTCTCACCCCTCATATGCATCAACCATCTGAGGGGCCTGTGGTCCGTCTGAACCCGGAAGTGAGACCCAAACAAGTAGGGTCTTAGCTTCTTCAGCGCCCAGACCACAGCAAATGCCTCACGCTCAATAGCACTCCATCTCTGTTCCCGTGGAAGTAACCTCCTGCTAATAAAGGCTACGGGTTGATCTAGGCCCTCCTCATTAATCTGTGAAAGAACAGCCCCCACACCATGCTCTGAAGCGTCTGTCTGAACGATAAACTCTTTGGAGAAGTTGGGAGCCAAGAGCACGGGCGCCGTGCACATAGCAGTTTTCAAGGCCTCAAAAGCTCTCTGACAGGTGTCAGTCCAGATCACCTTCCTGGGCTGCTTCTTCGAAGTCAGCGCGGTCAAGGGGGCAACCATGTTGCCATACCCCTTGACAAACCTCCTGTAGTACCCGGTGAGACCTAGGAAGGCTCTCACCTCCGTCTGGGTTTTGGGCGCCTCCCAATTCAGGATGGTTTCTATCTTGGGCTGAAGGGGTGCCACCTGGCCACTCCCCACTTGGTGTCCCAAGTACACCACGGAACCCTGCCCGATCTGGCACTTACTCGCCTTGATCGTGAGGCCTGCCTTCCGCAGCGCCATCAACACTTCCCAGAGGTGTCGCAAGTGTTCCTCCCACGTGGAGCTGAACACGGCGATGTCATCCAGGTAGGCTGCACTGAACGAATCCAGCCCAGCCAACACCTGGTTGACCAATCTCTGGAAGGTGGCAGGGGCATTCTTCCTCCCAAATGGCATAACCCGGAACTGGTAGTGCCCATCTGGGGTGGAAAATGCTGACCTCTCTTTGGCCCCCTCGGTCAAGGCGATCTGCCAATACCCAGACGTTAGATCAAACGTGCTGAGGTAGTTGGCAGCCCCTAGCCGATCGATGAGCTCATCAGCTCTGGGGATGGGGTGTGCGTCAGTCCTAGTGACTGAATTGAGTCCTCTGTAGTCCACACAGAACCGGAGTTCGGGTGTGGCTCCCGGCGCTGCAGCCTTTGGGACCAAGACCACGGGGCTGGCCCAAGGACTGCTAGAAGACTCAATGACCCCGAGTGCAAACATCTTGGAGACCTCCTCCTTGATGCATGTCCTCACCCTGTCAGTCACCCTGTAGGCCTTGTGCCGTACGGGAGGGCTATCCCCAGTGTCCACATCATGGACGCACCAATCAGTGACACCAGGGACCAGGGAAAACAGGTCAGAAAATTGTCCCAGCAACTGGCGACAATCACTCTGTTGCTCCGGGGTCAGGGTGGAAGAGAGGATGACACCATCCACTGACCCATCGTGCTCCTTGGCTGACAGGAGGTCCGGAAGAGGTTCTGTCTCCTCTTCCATCCCCGCATCTGTGGCCAAGAGCATGCCCACTTGGGACCTCTCCAAGTGGGGCTTGAGGCGGTTGACATGTAGGACCCGTAAGGGGTTCCTGGGAGTCTTCAGGTCCACCACGTAGGTAACAGGACTCTTTCGCTCCACCACCTCAAAGGGACCGGTCCACTTATCCTGGAGCGCACACGGCTCCACGGGGGCCAAGACCCATACTTTCTGCCCAGGCTGAAGCTCTACCAGAGTGGCATTCTGGTCGTACCACCGCTTCATCTCCTCCTGGCTGGCTTCCAGATTTGCCTCAGCAAGTTGCCTGAAACGCCTAGTCTGATTCCTGAAGGCCAGCATGTAGCTATATACATTCTGGGGAGGTTTCCTGGGAGATTGCTCCCAGCCTTCCTTGACCAGACTTAGAGGTCCTCTGACGGGGTGACCATACAGAAGCTCAAAGGGACTGAACCCCAGAGACTTTTGTGGCACCTCGCGGTAAGCGAAGAGAAGGCATGGTAAGAGGACGTCCCACTTGCGCCTCATGGGTCCTTCCAGGCCCATTATCATGCCTTTGAGGGTTCGGTTGAATCTCTCAACCAACCCGTTTCCTTGGGGGTGGTAAGGTGTGGTGAACTTGTAGGTTACACCACACTCTTGCCAAAGAGATTTCATGTACTTGGACATGAAATTGGTACCTCGGTCAGACACCACCTCTAGAGGGAACCCCACTCGGGAGAAAATTCCCATCAGTGCACGTCCCACCACGGGGGCCGTCACTGTCCTCAGAGGAATGGCTTCCGGGTACCGGGTGGCATGGTCCACCAGGACCAGGATGAACCTATTGCCCATCGCTGTCTTGGGGTCCAGTGGCCCTACAATGTCAATCCCCACTCGCTGGAACGGGGTACCGACCACAGGGAATGGCTGGAGTGGAGCCTTCTGCTTCCTCCCACTCTTTCCACTTGCCTGGCAAGTCTGGCATGTCCTGCAGTGAGTATCCGAACTCCTGCGCATTTGAGGCCAATAAAAGTGGGTGACAAGCCTTTCGAAGGTCTTGTCCTGCCCCAAATGCCCTGCCAATGGCACATCGTGAGCCAGCCCCAGTAGGAAGGCTCTGAAGTCCTGGGGTACCACCAGCGCACGGGCTGACCCAGGCTCAGCAACCTTAGGCTCTGTATACAGGAGGTCGTTCTCCCAGTAAATGAAATGCGATCCTGACTGATCACCTGCGGCCTGGGCTGCAGCCTGCTGCCGCATACCCACGAGAGAAGGGCACTCCTTCTGTGCCTTACAAAAGTCCTCCCTGGTGGGACCCCCTTCCTGCTGCCAATGGGTCAGCTCCGGTAGGTCTCCCAGTTCAGCTATCTGTTCCCCTGTAGGCTCCAGGGCATCCCCCTCAAGGTCTGCCTCCTCCTGGACCGTGGGAACTTCAGGGGCCGGCTTCCCGCGCCCCTTGCTCCTTCTCTCTGAGGCCTGTTCCTGGGCCTCCCTCTCAGGCTCCAGGATCTCTCGAGTACCTTTACTGGCTGCCATGGACCGTGTGGTGACACACGCCCAATCCGGCATACCCAACATCTCCAGGTGAGCGCTCCGCTCCACCTGAGCCCAAGGTGAGCTCTCCAAATCGTTCCCTAACAAACAGTCTACAGGCATGGCGGGCCTCACAGCTACCTGAAGAGTACCAGAGACCCCCCCCCACTCGAAGGGAACCTGAGCCACCTTGCAGTGTCTCTCTGTGTTGTCAGCGGCAACAACGGGATAGAATGCATTGGGGACCACCTGCTCCTGAGACACCAGGTGACACCTGACAGCTGTCACACTGGCTCCTGTGTCTCTAAGAGCTTCCACCCTATGGCCATTTATGGTCACCCACTGCCTGTACTTCTTAGTGTTCTCAGGCAGCTGGGTTGGAGGGACCACCTCACGGTCTCCTAGCGAGACCAGGGACATCTCTGCGGGACCCCACCCACCTTGGACCTCCCTCTCCTCCCCCAAGGCTACACTAGTCACCTGCCGGGGTGGAGCACCAGTGGGTGCTGGTTTACCATACATCGGACACTTCACATCAGAGGCAAAATGCCCCAAATTGTTACACCTGTAACATCTTACGGGCCCCTTCTGAACAGGAGGACCTGTCGGGGCCCCGGTCGGTTTCGGGGGTGGGGGAGGCTGAGAACCCTTCCCTTGGTTCCCTTGGGGATTATTTTGGGGCCCTTTCTGGAACTGCTTCTGTTTACCCCTGTCCCCCCCACTCTTCTGCTGGGGACCCTGCCCACCTTTGGCGGAATCTCCCACGGTACCCTTGTGGACCCTGGTACTGACCCAGCGGTCCGCCTCCTCAGCAAGCTTCCTCGGGTTAGTCAGCTTACTATCGATCAGGTGCTGGCGCAGCTCAGGAAAACAATTACTGGACAAGTGCTCCCATGCCATTAGATCAAGAAGCCCTTGATAATCATTCACCTTACTACCCTTCACCCAACCATCCAGCGCTCTGCAAAAGAACGTCACATACTCCACATACGTACTATTGGGAATCTTAGTGCAACCCCTGAACCTCTGTCTATATAACTCAGGGGTCAACCCATACCTAGTCATCAATGCTTCCTTCATATGGGGATAAGAATTACGAACATCAACAGGTAAGTCTAGCAGTGTGTCCCGCCCCTCACTCAGGAACCTTCCCCACAACCCCGCTCCCCAATCTTTCTCAGGGACCCGGTGGGAAGACATGGCTACCTCGTAGGCTCTGAACCACTGCCCGATGTCGTCATTCCTGAAGAACTCCTTCACTACATCCTTAGGAATATAAACTCTTGGTTCCGCCGATCCTGGCGGTGTGCTGCCACCAGAGGGATTAAGCTCCAAACTTTTGGCTTTCAGCTCCAGCTCCCTCAGCTTCATGTCATGCTCTAATTGTAGTTTCTTTTCTTCCATGGCTAATCTTTGTTTTTCCATATCCATCTGCCCATGAAGTTTCGCCATTTCCACCTCGTGTGCCCGGGTTGCTGCCCTGTCCGCCAACTCCTCTGGCGACAGGCATCTGCCGAACTCATGGACACTTTCTGGTGGAACCACTTCCACCTGATTCTCTGGTGCCTTTGACTCATACCAGGCCCTCAGCGCCTTTACGAGTTGCTCCTTCTTTTTCAATCCAGTTTGGGCAATCCTGAACTTGGAGCAAAGACCTTTCAAGTCTTCATTGGTACGATCATGAAGTGCGCCTTCCTCCCAATCTATGTCTTCAAATCCAGAGATTACGGAAGCCGCCCTTCCGGCGGAAAGTGAACCAGGCATGGCTCTAACAACGGAGATTCTTGGCAAAACAAAAACAATGCTAGCCTTGTGGCTGTGTTACTGGTCTGCTCTCACTACGTGGCGATCAGTGATTCACTATACGCAAACCACAAATGCAAATCCGTAAATCCTCACCGCTGCCACCAATGTTAGAAATGAGGGGGCTCTGGTTGACGCAGGTGTGAACCCACAACAAGCAGGGACCCTTTACTTCTTGTCAGGGCGAAGGATGACTCCTCAGAATAACCCCTGCTCACCCTCTAGGTGCGTGGCGCGAGCAGTCTAGGCTAAGTCTCAGGCGTACACGGTTAAGCAAATGCAGTTACACATACAGTAAACCCCTTGCATGCACCACAAATGGACACCAATCCGGTAGTATATAAAAATAAGCTTTTATGTAGTTTCAGCAGAGTTAAATACAAGGCCCAGTAACGTTGACCTGATGGGGCCACAATTCGTAGGAATACGGTAAAGTTCTCTTTGTACGAAAAGTTCTTTAGGCGGCCACAAGGTGACTGTAGGCCTCAGCACCCTTCGGCTGAAGCGGCGACCGGGAAGCACACGGCAGATGACAGGGAAATCAGAACGTTGCGGACCCTGGATCCGATGTGAGTTCGTGGTCGGAGTTGTAAGTACAGTACCTTGTCTCTTGACGCAAAGGTGGGGGCGGGATTTCAGCGGCTCTTCGGCAGAAGAGCGAGGCGGCGTCCGGGGCTCCCACACTTTACGATGGGGGTCTGATCTTCAGGCTCACGACCGGAGCGGGTGTTGCAGGTGGCGGGTGAACAAAGCGGGGCAGCCGGGCACGTCCGAGGCTGGGAGATGCTCACAAACGCCGATTCCGGCGGGAGGGTGAAGGTGCACAGCGAGCCTCCAGCGAGCGAGGTGACAGGGCAGCCCAACACAGCGTAGGGGGAGCGGCTCCGATCGAGCGAGGCTCTTCCCAAGGCGGGGGCGGCTAAGCAGTCCTGGTCACGGCTCAGGGAGGGACTGCGGCACGAGGGTCACAGCTCCGGCGAGGGAAAGGACACCACGGTCTAGCAGCAGGCGAGTGAAGATCAGGTAGAGCCCAATGGTCCTGGGGCTCTGTTCAGGGGGCAAGCTCAGTTCCAAGCCCTTGGAGATCGTTTTGGAAAAGCACAAGTCTTGAAATAAAAATAAAGCAAAGTCTTCAGCAACAGTTTCTCTTCTCCCCTTTGGCAGCAAGGTCACCACTGCAGGCCAATCCCCCAGGATAGGGACAGTCTTCCTCCTACAGCTTCCCCGGTGCCTTCTCCTCAGGCAGAGATTCTTCTTGGTCAAAAGCGGATCTAGTTTCTTAGGAGCAGGGCTCCTCCATTTATACCACAAATCTTTTGTTCTCCCAGGCCAGGGGGGCCCTTGCCTAGTTCAGTCCGGTTTCTGAGCACTTTGTTTACGTGATGCAGGCTTCTTCTTTCAGAGTGCAGGGCAGAGTCATCAGACGCTCCACAGGGGGTGGAGCCGGCATCGAGGTAGCGGAGCACTGTCCTATTCAGAGCCTAGGAGCACTCCTCCCACCCATCTACCTGTCGATCGTCCTATTCATACCAGGCTACCTAGCCCTGCCCATCTGGGTTCCCCCAGCCCTGTCACTCACGCCAGCCAGACATCAGATACACATCACGCAGAGGCGGCTGAGATGGTTAGGCAAGCAAAGGCCAACTTTCTAAAAAGTGACATTTGCAAACCCGGAATATTAAAATAAACCTTGCGAAAAGATGTACCTTATCATTCCGAGTTCAGGCATACTAAACTCGATCTCCTACCATGTTCCCTGGGTCGGTTAGGATCATAGGGTGTAATAATCCAGGCCGCCCATATTGGCCTATGGGAACAGGGTAGCCTTACAGTAGTGAACAGCAAAATGGCGGCCGTTCACTACCAGGACAGGCCACGCATCTAGGCTTGTCCTACCTCAGGCTCACAATGCACCTGCCCGTGGGCCTACCAGAGGGGTGACTAATATGCAGCCAAGGGAAGGTTTCGGGGACCGGCAAGTGTGGGCACTTGTCGGTCGGCGTGTCAGTACCAGACTGCACGCAGGTTCTGCGGTGGCAGACCTTAGACATCTTTTACCGGCCGCTTCTGTGGGTGGCACAACCCGTGCTGCAAGCCCACCAGCGGTGTTTGCATTTACATGCCCTGGCGCTCCTGGCGCACTTTACTGGGGTCTGATAGTAAATCAAACAATCCAATCATGGAATCCAACCAACACATACAATTTACAAAGGGAGCACTCGCACCGCGACACTGGTTGGCAGTGGCACAGCGCGCTGAGCGGCCAACACCATAAAATCACATGAGCACAGCGACAAAAAGAGGGAGGGAGACTCACGCCAAGGTGCCAGGTCTAACACGGGGGCTTCCAGGGAGGTATGGCTTGCGTGGATCCCCCAACATTTCCTTACCCAGAATCCCCTGCAAACCTCAATTTTAGCTGAAAAAATCACTTTTTTCACACTTTTTTGTGTGGGAAAGTTGTGGCATCACCGGGCTCACTCAAA
The DNA here is from genome assembly GCF_964204655.1 of Triturus cristatus. Taxonomy (NCBI): domain Eukaryota; kingdom Metazoa; phylum Chordata; class Amphibia; order Caudata; family Salamandridae; genus Triturus; species Triturus cristatus. The sequence goes on along the minus strand of NW_028188258.1, from coordinate 804 downwards.
TTTCCCACCTCCCAGCGTTCCCCTGGGTCTCCCGGTAAAAATGGTTCCTCACTTGTGTGGGAGGCCCAAGTACCCGCGACAGGCAAGGGCCCAAAACGTAGTGATGCGACATCAACACTGCCAATCTCAAAACCACCTGGTTTTGCAAGGGGGGGTCTCTTGGGTTTTTGGCCCGGTGCACGGCGGCCATCTAGGGAAACCTACCAAACCCATATATTTCTGAAAACTAGACACCCGGGGGCTTCCAGGGAGGTATGGCTTGCGTGGATCCCCCAACGTTTCCTTACCCAGAATCCCCTGCAAACCTCAATTTTAGCTGAAAAAATCACTTTTTTCACACTTTTTTGTGTGGGAAAGTTGTGGCATCACCGGGCTCACTCAAATTTCACACCTCCCCAGCGTTCCCCTGGGTCTCCCGGTAAAAATGGTGCCTCACTTGTGTGGGAGGCCAAAGTACCCGCGACAGGAAAGGGCTCAAAACGTAGTGATGCGACATCAACATTGCCTATCTCAAAACCATCTGGTTTTGCAAGGGGGGTCTCTTGGGTTTTTGGCCCGGTGCACGGCGGCCATCTAGGGAAACCAACCAAACCCATACATTTCTGAAAATTAGACACCCGGGGGCTTCCAGGGAGGTATGGCTTGCGTGGATCCCCCAATGTTTTCCTTACCCAGAATCCCCCGCAAACCTCAATTTTAGCTGACAAAATCACTTTTTTCACACTTTTTTGTGTGGGAAAGTTGTGGCATCACCGGGCTCACTCAAATTTCCCACCTCCCTGCATTCCCCTGGGTCTCCCGGTA